>NC_056733.1:1409880736-1409960678 GCF_019279795.1 Protopterus annectens
ACACACACACACACACACACACACACACACACACACACACACACACACACACACACACAGGTTTTCCAGTACGGACATGAATAGGTTCATTGCTTCACAGGTGTGCAGTGGTTGACTGTGCCAGAAGGCTGTTCAAGGCTATGCAAAGGGTATATCTTGGCATCAGGCCACATGACAATGGTCTGCAGTGTGGCTCAGGGGTGTAGTCTTTGGATTGGCCCACACAGGTGGGTATTGTATTCACCATCCAGTCATCTGGCTTGCTATTGTGGATGGCCAGTGCTGTGCAATGCTTGCAATGTATGTGTTCTATATTGCATAACATGGACCATGTCTGGGATGTGCATATGTCCCACATGCATGTTCTGTGACATGTGGAAGTGTACCTGGGGTGTCTGGGGCATGTTGTGTGAACAGATTGTTATTATCTGATGTGGCATTCCTGACCTCATGTGGTAAGAACTGGCAATGGAACTCAGGTTGATCCTGCACATACATTGGCAGCATGATACAGCTATTCACTTGTGTTAATGGCATCTGTCCATACAGGACATGTGTATAAGGCATGGTATTTCCTTTGTGGGTTACATTTGCTGACTCTACAGTTGTTGCAGGCATCCAGTGGGGAACATAGCAAAGGACCACTGTATGCAATTATTTGCCTATTGTAGGGATGGAACAGGGTGCCATATCCTCTGTAGTCCACTGTAATCACACCATGGTTGCTATCTGTGGGCAATATGCAGGGAACTACCAACATAGTGGTTGTTGCCTAGCCAAATGTGTTTGTGTATGGGACATGGGTGGAGAGTGTTCTCTGGGTAATACAAGGGTTGCATATATTGTTCCCCAATCCATAATGTCACATGTAGGGTTATGGATTGTCTACGCCAGCCTCTCTGCTGTTTGACATCTGTTGTCCTTCTAAGGTGGACATTGTGACATATAATAGGTCCTCTATATAGGAAATATGCAAAACCCAGCCCACAATGAACCCTGTTATTACACAATCACAGCTACCTCCACACAGGATACTGATGACAAATGTACACACACACACACACACACACACACACACACACACACACACACACACACACACACACACACACACACACACACACACAGAGTCTCACAGTTACCATGGCTGGGATTAGAACTCCTACCTAACTAGTACATCACACTATAGCATTACACAGTTATAGCATGCACCACGGAGCTTACATGGCTACTCCTTCCCCAAAGGTGTATTTCAAAGTGACTGACATCAGCAGGCTTGCCAAAGTAGGGCAATGGAAAGTGATTTGACTGTGAATGGCCTCAAAAGCATTGATCCCTACACAGAAAAACAAACACATAGAGTTTCACAGTTGCCATACTTGGGATTAGAACTCTTACCTAACTAGAACATCACACTACATCATTATGCAGTTATAGCATGTACTACAGAGCTTACAAGGCTACTCCTTCCCCAAAGGTATACTTCAAAGTGAATGACATCAGCAGGCTTGCCAAAGTAGGGCAATGGAAAGTGTAGTGACTGTGAATGGTGACAAAAGCATTGATCCCTACATACACACACACACACTGAGTTTCACAGTTGCCATGTCTGGGATTAGAACTCCTACGTAACTAGTACATTACACTACAGCATTACGCAGTTATAACATGCACCATGGAGCTTACAGGGTTACTCCTTCCCCAAAGGTGTATTTTAAAGAGATTGACATCAGCAGGCTTGCCAAAGTAGGGCCATGGAAAGTGTAGTGACTGTGAATGGCCACAAAGCATTGATCCCTATACAGACAAACACACACACACACACACACACACACACACACACACACACACACACACACACACACACACACACACACACACACACACACAGTTTCACCATTGCCATGTCTGGGATTAGAACTCTTACCTAACTAGTACATCACACTACAGCATTATGCAGTTATAGCATACGCCATGGAGCTTACAGGGTTACTCTTTCCCCAAACATGTATTTCAAAGTAAATGACATCAGCAGGCTTGCCAAAGTAGGGCAATGGAAAGTGTAGTGACTGTGAATGGTAACAAAAGCATTGATCTTGACACAGACAGAAAAACACACACACAGAGTCTCACAGTTGCCATGTCTGGGATTAGAACTCCTACCAAACTAGTACAGCATACTAAAGCATTACACAGTTATAGCATGCACCATAGAGCTTATAGGGCTACTCCTTCCCCAAAGGTGTATTTCAAGATGAATGACATCAGCAGGCTTGCCAAAGTAGGGCAATGGATAGTGTAGTTCATAGATTCATAGGTTGGTACTAGGCTATCGGCCCTAGGGCCTATACAAGCCTAGCTAAAACAATTCCCTGGCTATTTCCTCCCACAATATTTACTTCCCTGGACCCCTGTCTAGTAGGGTGACTGATGTGATCCCCGGGGTGAATTTCCTATCTCCCATCCAGTCGTCAAGTTTTCTTTTGAAGAGGGCCAAAGAGATGCTCTGCTTGACATGTATGGGCAGTCTATTCCAGAATCTTGGCAGTCTCTGGATCAGGAATTTAGCCCTCCAGCATGTTTTGTTCATTGTGATGACAAGGTTTAGATCCCTGGAGCATGTGGCTCTGAGGATTGGGATTTCTTTAAGTGTAGCATGTCCAACAGCTCTGGGTTTGATATGGCTTTTTATGTTAAGCAGAGATTGCCTCTGAGTAGACGATATGCGACAGAGTATGGCTGAAGTTTTTGTAGATGGTCAGCATAGGGCATCTGCTTTAGGCCTGTGATTGTTTTAGTGAGGTATTTCTGTGGCCTTTCTAGCTGTTGCAGATGTCTTGAGAAGTACATACCAAATAGGGTGTTGTATCCTATAATGGGTCTGCTGAGAGATGAGTACAGTGGGACAATGACCTCCTTTTTTCTGGATGAAAAGCCCTTAGTGATGAGGTGTGCCACATAGAAGGATTTCCTGACTGTTGTGGTGATGTGGTTATTGAAGGTGAGACCACTGTCTACCTGTGTCCCTAAGTCTCTTATCACACTTTCAGTATTTAGTGTACTGCCACCTATGTGGTAATTCATGGGTACATGTCTCTTCCCAAAGGGGATAACTATACATTTCTTGGCATTGATCTTGAGACCATGGCTCTGGCACCAGGTATCTATTTCTGTAAGGCCCTTTTGTAGAATATCCATGTAATTTGGGGATTCAATAATGGCTCCCAGTTTGCAGTCATCTGCGAACTTTGTTAGCCAGAGTCCCTTATTGTTGGTCTGTACTTCAGAGAAGTAGATGTCAAACAAGAGCGGTCCCAGGACTGAACTCTGAGGTACTCTACTTGTCACTTGTATGGAGCTGGATTTGGAGTTGGCTACTTTTACAGTCTGGGTTCTCTCAGTAAGCCAGTTGGCAACCGATCAAGTGACATAGGGATTAATGCCAGGCTTAGTAAGTTTTTCTATGATTCCAGACTGGAGGATGGTGTTGAAGGCCTTGGCAAGGTCCGAATACTCTGTGTGGACCACCTTACCCTCATCCACAGCTCTGGAGACTGATTTGAAAAAGTCAATCAGGTTCAGGAGACAAGATCGGACCTTCACGAACCCAAACTGGGTGGGGTCCAGTGTTTGGAGGTTGCCAATGTCTTTGTTTATAAGTTCCATGATAATACATTCCATGGCGTTGGAGATCAGGCTCATCAGACTGATGGTGCAGTAATTCCCGGGATCCAAGGTGGATTCCCCTTGTGGAGTGGGATAACTGTAGCTGTGCACCACTCAGTGGGCATGAAGCCTGAGGTGAGGCTATGATTAAACATGGCACTTAGTTGAGGTGCCAGTTCATTTTGTAGTTCATGTAGTACACAACCCGTGGATGTTGTCTGGTCCCATGGATGTTGTATTCTTAGCTTTGGCGAGTGTAGTTTTTACCTGTGTGGCCATTATTACTGGAATTTGGCAATCTTTCGATATTGAGATGGGGGTGAATCTGGCACTGAATAGATCTGCCAGGATATTGGCAATATCCATGGGATCAGTATATTTAATGCTATTCTGTTGTAGCTCAGAGCATATCTGAGCATTGCCATTTAGATTCCTGACATAGCTATAGAATGCCTTGTGGCTGTCTTTGGAATCTTTGGAAATTTTATTTTCGTAACTAACTTTGGAAGATCTTATGAGGGATCTCAGCTTCTTACTGAGGCTGGTAAGGGTGTTTTTTGCATCCTGGGATTTTCCTCTTTTCTGCAACAGTTTCTTCCTTTTATTGTAACTTTTTTTATGGCAGGGAACCACAAGATTGGCTTCCTATTTTGGAGGAGAGCATCTTGGTTCTATTTGGGATGCACAATTCATGCACGAGCGGATGTGCTCATATAGTGCCTTAGTGTAGGATTCAGCAGTCAAACTTTCAGTTCCTGTCTGCATGGGTGTCATGAGGTTTGTCACTTCTGACTTGAGTAGTATGAAGTTGGCTTTGGAGAAGTTTTTTACAGACGTTTCCTTACTGGGGGCGGGGGAGGGATGTGGATATCATGGGTGATTAGCTTATGGTCTGACCTGACCAATGAGGGGATGACCATATAGGTGGAGCATTGATTTCCCATGTTGGCAATGACCAGTTCTAGGGTATTGGAGCCCCTGGTGGGACTATGGATTAGGTGATCCAGGGCATTGGACTTTATGAATTCCAAGAACCGTTGGGCAAAGGTGTTGGTACACAAGTAGTTTTCCCAGTTAATGGCAGGGTAGTTGAAATCACCCAGTATTAGGGTGTTTGGTTATATCTTAATATTTTCCAGTATGTTTAGAAAGGTGTAGTGAGAATCTTGGGGCATGGTGGAGGACCTGTAGCAAGCTACAATTTGGATTGCAGTCTTACCTAGTGTTAGTTGCACATGGGTTGGGAGGGTGGCTTAATGGCTAAGGTGTTTGCCTTACAAACACAAGGTGCAGGGTTTGAGTCTCACAAGAGATAATCAGCTAGGGCTTAAAATGGCTCGCAAGGGCAGTTAGCTTAGTACTAAACTATGAACCTAGTACTAAACTATGGAGAACACCCATGTAGCTAAAGTAGTTAGGAAGACCTTCTACATTGCCCACCTTATCATGAAGGGATTCACATCTAGATCAAGGGAGGTCATAGTCTCCCTATACTCATCACTCATCAGACCAATGATTGAGTACAATGCCCCATTCGGAATGTATCTGACCCGACACTTGCAGCAGCTGGAGAGGCCACAAAAGTTCCTCACCAAAAGGATAAAGGGTCTCAAAAATCTGTCCTATGCTGCCCGACTGAAAGAACTCCAGCTCTATTCAGTCGCTTACCACTTGCTCAGAGGTGACCTTTGCCTGACATACAAGGCCATGTCAAACCCAGATTTGATGAATATGCTTCACCTCATAAATCTAGATCCGTCAGAGCCACAAGGCGGAGACTTAAACCTCGACACGACTATTAATAGGACGTGCTGGAGGATAGATTCATCACCCAAAGACTCCTATGCTGTGGAACAAAATCCCGGTATATGTGAGGCAGAGCACCTCGCTGGCCTTGTTCAAGAGAAATCTTGACCAATGGATGGGAGATCGCAGATATACCCCAGGGATTACCTCAGTGTCACTACTAGACAGAGGCACAGCAAAATAATGGGTATAGTTCCCCATACTAAAGGGGTGGCGTAAGCCACAAAACTATGGGCTAGGCTTGTAAATGCCCTCGGGCAGATAGCCTAGTATGAACCTATGAACCTATGAGAATTTCATACGCATTGTGTTGGGCAACTAGCCTGGTGGTGTGAATATCCTTGGTGAATATGGACACTCCTCCACCTTTAGTGTTTCGGTCCTGGTTTGGTGGCCAAAACGTGTGGTAAGAGTTGTAGCCTGGTATTGCAGGGGTGCTCTTTGGAGCCTTGAACCAGGTCTCAGTTACTGCACAGATATCGATGTTCTCCGTTTTTAGGAGTGCCTGGTGACTGTGAATGGCCACAAAAGCATTGATTCCTACACACACTCACAACCAAACACACACACAGTCTCAGTTGCCATGTCTGGGATTAGAACTCCTACCTAGCCAGTACATCACACTATAGTATTACGCAGTTATAGCACACACCATGGAGCTTATTGGCTACTCTTTCACCAAAGGTGTATTTCAAGGTGAATGACATCAGCAGGCTTGCCAAAGTAGGGCAATGGAAAGTGTAGTGACTGTGAATGGCCTCAAAAGCATTGATCCCTACACAGGCAAATAAATACATGCACAAACAGAGTTTCACAGTTGTCATGTCTGGAATTAGATCTCCTACCTAACTAGTACATCACACTAAAGCATTACACAGTTATAGCATGTGCCACAGAGCTTACAGGGCTAGTCCTTCACCAAAGGTGTATTTCAAGGTGAATGACATCAGTAGGCTTGCCAAAGTATGGCAATGGGAAGTGTAGTGAATCTGAATGGCCACAAAAGTATTGACCCCTACACACACAGGCAACCAAACACACACAGTCTTACAGTTGTCATGTCTGGGATTAGAACTCTTACATAATTAGTACATCACACTATAGCATTACGCAGTTATAGCACACACCATGGATCTTATAGGGCTACTATAAGTGCAGTGTGTGTGAATGGGCCATAAACCATTCATCTGGAAGCACACACACAACACTCAGTCACACACATGTTTACATTTAACAGGAATGTGTATACAACTGCTAGATGAATAATAACTTGTACAGTCATGTTACACAGTTATCATAAGCACCACAGATACTATAGTGCTGAAGATACCAGAAGCATATGTCTACAGTGATTGACATTTGCACATCATGTGGTTTTAGCCAATTGGATGTGTGCTGGGTGGGACAGGCCTCATGATGGTAAGCTCTTTGTCACTGTCTGCCACTTTCTTCCACACATCTATGTATGTGTCAGTTTGGCCTATTATAGGGCTTTGTTTCTCTAAGTGTGGGAGCATGCCCAGTATGACCTTCTGCATTGAATGTGTGAATCCATTCCAGATAAGTTGTACTCCAGTGCAGGCTTTTGTGGTCTATGCCTACAGCTAGCAACCTATTTCTGCAGGATATCTGTAGATTGGTTGACAATATGGGCAAAGGATAGTGGATTACTGTAAGTAATTGTGTATGTGCTGCTTCTGCTACATGGTTTTGGTGTTACCAGAGATATTCAGACATATGTACTGTTTTACACTGTGATGTTTTATGTCATCAACTACTGTCAGGTATACATATTTGCTTGCAGTAATTTCATGGGGAACACAGGATGAATGAAGCTGTGTCCAGTATTGTGGTCTGCAGACTACATATTCTTGCACAATCATGCTATTCTGGAGGGGGAGCTGCAAACACTTGCTGATGGGTTTGTGTAAATGGTTCAGCACCTTGGTACAGTGGTGGCTGAGGATCCCATGCTTGTACATCCATAGACCTGACAGTATGGTCATATCCTGCTGTGGCCATACCTCACAGCTGTATAGATTCACACATGTTAGCCAGAGGCAGGGCTCATATTTCTGGTCATTACCCCTTCATATTGTGGTTTACGAGCAGGTTTGTAGCCACCTATTCCTTTGTTTGCAGTCAGGAATAGCATATGCACACAGCTGAGTTTCAGACTTCACACACTCCATGGCGTCCATGTTTCTGCCTCCCCCCTCTTGTTATTCTATCCTCTTCCGAACATTATGCAAACAACTGATAAGTATCCCTATAGTTATCGCTTCATACCAGCAATATTTAGGGGTTGGTCCACAGTTCATGCAGTAGGACATGGTGGACATGCTACTGGGATTTGTCAACGTGGCCTTACATTTGGGTTCTGCGGACTATGTTATGTTGTTATTTGGGAGTCCATGAGATAACATACATTGGCAGTACAGGTGAGACACAGGCCTTTGACAGAGGACTGTAGGGCATTTTGTAGTGATGCAGGCCATCTGTAGCAGGCTGGTGCATTGTGTCACTCCCACAGTCTCAGGCTGCAAGCCACTATATTCCACTGGGGTGACAGGGTAGGTGTGCAAGGTGTTAATGTCAATAGTTTCTGTCCTTATTGATCCAGTGGTGTGGATGACGGCAGGGTGCTGATTACAGCTAGGGACACACCTGCACAAGACACCTCTTCAGCATGCTGCATTCTGTGGCTATTCCCATACAGAGATGGGGGGTCATATTGTACTAATTCCAAACAGCAGGGATAAGACCTGTGAGGTACCTGTGGCTGATGGTCGGGTGAGCTGGGTGCACGTGTACTATGGAAGCTACTTGCAGCTGACTCACAGATATATGTGGGGCATTCCACTTATGCTGACTTATTCAGGGACATCAGCAGTTTCTCAGTACTTCATACCTGTGACTTTTGTGGTCTGCCAGTGATTGGCCAGACGACATCAGTATTCCATACTACACAGCCACCTAATGTGCTGATAACCTGTATGTACAATTCCAAAGGTATGTCCATTTGACAGTAACATTTTATACACTCTGTGTCTAGGGTACTTCCATCTGTGCACTGTTTGTATGTCTGGGCCCACATTCATGCCATGTCCATCTTTCAGATGGTGACAGATATCACATCCGAACAATTAGTATGGATTACTGCTGGAATGTGTCTTGCTGGGATGCATTGTGTTTGGCACTGCAGTTGTGAGAACTTGGCCCTGTCATTAGCAGCAGTGGACATTGGCCACCAAGACACAACCCACCATGCCTACATGCTGACCACTTTCACACAACATACAACACACACCAACCTAACACACACAGCCCTGTATATTGTACATGTGCTACAATCTATCCTGCTACTTTGGCCAGCTCAGGTAATTTGTGCGCCACTGTTATTATACCTACACATACATGTTACTACATTTCTACATATGATTGTGGGGGGGCACACCTGACAACTGTACATATTTATTATGACGTACTGTTTTTTTAGGTACTCCATTTCATTCTGTATTCTGACCTATCATGCAGACTAGAGGCATATCAGTGTTCTACTGTTCTTAGGTTTTATTGACCTACATTTCAGTTTCAGACTTCTTACACTTCATAACTAACATCCCACTGCCTGACCTGTTGTAGTCTGTCTGTGTAGGTCTGGAGGGGGGCTGTTCCCCATAGCCATCAATTAGAGGCCTTAGCACAGTCTTTCTTTGTGTTTGTCTACACCTGTCCTGCTGGCTAAGACTGTTTTTGGGTATGTGAGCCTCATTGACATGCATGTGTGTATCCTATGGACACACATTTGTCCCACCACATTTCCTGCAGTCGGTTTTGTCACCTTGTCTAGTACTGCCTACTATGTTGACACCAGTATTTGTTAAGGATTTCATGCTGCCAATATAGGTGTCTACTATCTGCTACCATCCCATTCAGCCACCTGATTCCCTAACATGCTCACATCCATACCATAGATATAGGTAGCAGAACATTCTACTCCATTCCGCAATTGATAGTGAGCATGACTTACTTTGTGGCTGTGCCAGTATTGAGGATGATGCTGGAGGGCTGACTATATTGGATACACATTGTACACTCCCTATACATGGTTAAGCACAGGTAATGTCATGTTTGGCATCCCTTTTACTGTATGTGTGAGATGGAGTGAGGTGTCATTCCCTGGGTTCCTACCATGTCAGTGTATGTGCTATGCGTAGCCTCTTTGCCAAGGCCTGAGCATACTGGGCATGCCTCCTTCTGCCTACTGGGGCAGGCTCAGGTTGTTCCTCCTCCGAGTCACTCTGTGCCTGTGCAGGTCTTGGCAATGGTGGGGGGGCTGTTTGGCCCTGCCCCATGCTGTTCCTGCTGCAAATGTTTCCGCAGGATCATATTGTGTAGCATGGCACATATGATGACAATTTGGGTACATGTAGCTGGTGAGTACTGCAAGGCTCCACCGGATATGTCCAGGCACCAGAACCATGACTTGAGCATCCTAAACACATGCTCTATTATGATTCTGGTCTTTGTGTGTGTGCCTCATTATGGAGTTCTCGTTCGGGTGTGTGTGCATTTCTTTTTGGTGTCATCAGCCACAGCTCCAGTGCTTTACCGGCATCCCCCACTAGGTGGCCATATGGGATGTCCCCATTGGGAAATCTCTGGTACAGCTGCGTCATATGCCAGATATGGGAGTCGTGATAGCTTCCAGGGCTGCCAGCACACACATTCATTATAATGCCCTGGGTATCGCACATGACCTGGCAGTTGATGGAGGGGAAGCCCTTGTGGTTTATGTAGACTCTACCTCGCTTGCTGGATGGTGCTTTGATGTGTATGTGCATGCAGTCTATAGCACCCACTACCTCAGAGTATTCTTCTATTTGGTGGAAGAGACACATATTGCTGGTCAATGCCTCACGGAAGTTGAGGAAATGTATGTGCTCACTGACATGTGCTGACATGGCATCCAGGAACTGGTGGAGTACCCTGGATGCTGATGCCTGTGAGATCCCCATGATATCCCCAGTTGACCTTTGGAAGGTACCTGTGGCTAGTATTCTTAAGCCTACACATACCTTGGTATCCACTGGGATGGGTTCCCTCTGTTGGTTCTGTGTGTGAGGCGTGGCCGGCACAGCTCAACAATTTGCTGTAGGAGGTCCCTGTCCACCCTATAGCACTCCATTATCTCCAGCTCATGTAGCCCCTGGTAGGTTACCCTGGGTCTGTACGCTCTTCTCCTTCTCCTCACTGTGGGTTGTTTGTCAGCATTCTCATCCTCACCATCCTCAGCCTCTTCCACATGTTGATTTATGAGAGCAAATGCAGCCCCTTTCATTTTATTGCTTTTGTTAGGTAAAATTTCCCCATTTGTGTACACCGGTAGTGTAGAGTTTGTGGGAAAAAACAGAGGGAAAGATGTTTGCACTGTGCTGGGCTGGGCTGCTGCCTGTGTAATTGGCTGATTCTGATACATTTCACCTGCCAGCTATGCTAGTTCTCATTGATTACCTTCCTACTGCTGTTTTCCCTTCCCATTGCCTTCCTGTTTAAGCCCCAAGGCGCACCGTGCAAACACAGTGCTCAGATGTGAATGGAGCTGCTATTTCCTGGTTTACTTTTTTTTTTGTTTAAAACCTGGTGCACGGCACCCACACATGTTTAGGCAATGTAAAGTGTGCTTGGCAGCTTCAGACACACCCCCCTTCCTTAGCTCTGCTAAGCTAAGGGCAAACCTGAGCCACAGAGCTCCATTAAGCTTACAGTATGCCTGACTCACCCATCTATGATGTCAGCTAACTCTTAGGCTTGCACCATGGTTTTCCTGCACCTACACAGTTGGGTGCAGGCTACCCATGAGGGGAAATCTGTGATTCAGTATCATTCCCTTAATATGTATAGAATTGCCTGCTAATGCCTAGTTACAAGTCTGACACTGAGCCTTCCCCCTTAGCAACCACTATTCACTGGTCTTGTTGTCTTCTATCTGCTATTGACTATAATGGCAAAATTGTGATTTTGCAGAAAAAGCTTTTTTCAGGGTTTTACTTTTATTTTCCAGCCGATCCTGTTTGAGTGTCACTGCCCTACGCTTAAACGGCCAAAATCGGCCAAAAAAATAATAAAAGTTATTTTATTTTATTTTGCAACTGTTTCCATGCCAATGGCCATATATTTGGCCATTGGCATGCTTTGCAAATTATATACACCCTTTATTTGGAGTTGTCATGGCTCCGTTTTGCAGTTTGCAAAAATGTACTCGGTTACTAGCTAGCCAGAGCTAGCCCAGCCCAGTATTAGTCATTACCTCTCCCTCTCACCTCACTTCCTCTTCCTAGTGTTCATAGGTGCCTCACAACAGCAGGAGACATTTTGAAACCTTCTTTCCCCTTCATGCTGCTGAGCATCTGCTGCTCTGTGTAAGGTAAACTTTCGATTCTTTGGCATTAACTGTTTTGTGATGTCTTTTCTGTTGCCTTAACTGCTTTAAATCTTACAATATTTGGTGATTATTCTGTTGCTTTATCTGCTTTAGGTCATATAGTATTTTGTGATTATATTGAGATGACTATTGCTTGCATATGCAGTTTTGGTGTACTTTTTCTCGCGACTCTAGTTTTGTGAATATTTAAAGTCTATTTTCCCTGTCACAAGGAGCTCCAGCACCTTATGATCATGGGTAGCTTAGCGTTTGAATTGTACTCATATTATTTCTTGTTTTTTAATGAAAGAAAACTGTAAATGTGAATATTTACCAACTAAGTTTCTTGTTGCAAGGAGCAACAGGCACCTTAACTTCACATTTAGATGTATCTATAGTCTTTTCACTGTAATTTCTTGGTGTAGCACTAAAGTAAAAGGAAGAACTATTGCCTGAAAGTGTACCAATTGTTGGTGTCCTCAGTATTCTGGATTTCTTTTTTCCTGCTTTGTGGATTATTGCCTTGTGTATGTCTACACTGTGCTGTTGTTAACTACTGTTGTTCTGCATTACTTTATGCATAGGTGTAAACACTGCTGTGTTCTTAGCTAGCTATGTGTGTAAGACACTCATACAATGGAAATTAATGCTAGGTATACTGTCTCTGCCTACCTGTATTAATTTTTTTCTCTCTACCCATGGTATTTTTGTCTCTTGCTCTTTTCCTAAATTACTTGCTCATAACTAATCTCCCTCCTCTCTGTTTTTATAGCCCTAGTGGATTTTTCCCTGCAGTTTTCTCCTGGCCACAGTACAGTCAGCACAGGTTTGAGGACCTTAACAGATACCCTGCAACTCTAACTATCTGTCCGGAAGCCACCATTTTAAGCTTAAAATAATACCACTGAAGTATGTGTCCCAGTAAATAACTACTACATAAGCTAATCTTTTAATTAATGCTAGACTTTATAAGCACAATAAGAATTTACAGTGTTTTTTTTTTGCTAGTCACCACGAAAAGCAGATGCCAGCAGCTCCTATCCTTTCTCTTTGGTTACCCACTATCCTCATACTGTTTCTATGTATATTCTCCTGTTCTGCACTTTACAGTTCCCTGAATTCATTTCTAGCCTCACTCATAATTACCTTTCCTAATGCACCTGCCTTATTTTACTGTCTTCAGACTCTTACATATTAATGTTTTTTTTATGTTTTGCCCTGCTTTTAGCTGCTAGTAATACCTCTCTCTCCCCCTGCAAAGCCCCTCTCTATTGTAGCTTATTTTAACTATACAGCACTGGGTTTCCGTCAAGTAAATCTACTTGTGTAGCTTGAGGCCAGTGTCCTTTTGTAAGCTTACTTCTGCTCATATTTTATTTCTTTTTATTTTATTTCTGGTGACTATACCTTTAGAAACTTTATATCCTTGTCTCTCAAGCTAGTTTTCACTATCCTTTCTGATTGTTTCTATGACTTCATCTTGACCAGGGTGCTAGCCCCACTCCGTTCGCCCCCCTACCCTACCCCCATTCACACCCACCCCCATTACAAGTACCTTTATACCTAACTATCCCTCCCCTTCCTGTCCCACTAGCCACTAAAATTCCACTTCCTGCCTATTGCCACAACCACCTTACTAATCTGTCAATCTTGTCAACACCACTTCATCTATACCACTGTCTCTCTACCTACTCTATCTGACCATATTTTATTCCAACATGTATTATTTTCTAATATCTTCTACACTAATCCTTATTCTCTCTATCTCCACCTCTTACCACTCCAATCTCTCTGACCCACTCCTATGTTCACCAACTTCTCACTCATACAACATATATCCAACTACTTCACCTTTTACTATCTCCCCTAATCACTTTACTACCTCTATCTCAAGTCTATATAAACTATCCATAATACAGGTTTTTAAACCTTCCCACAAAGCTAAGTCAAAACTATAGAAACTCCATCTAGCATCTACTACACACTCTCTCCTCACTAAAAATCTACTTTGTTCTGGAGATATCCATCCCAACCCTGGCCCCTCTTCTCTCCCCAAAACTACTTCTACACTGCCCCCATCTTACTCCTTTAACAGTCACCAACCTCAGTCACATCAATCATCTCCATCCAAATACTTAACTATTTACTCATTGAATATTCAGAGTCTATCAAATAAAGTCACTGAGCTGCACTCATGGATAGCTCTCAATACCCCTCACATCCTCTCCCTATCTGAAACCTGGCTCAAGCCACACATCTCAAATAGTGAAATACTCCCACCAGGTTATAATATCTTCCAATCTGATAGACGTGTAAAAAAAGGTGGTGGCGTGGCCATCCTCTACTCAAACATTCTTAACCTCTCACCATACCCTTCCCCAATTCCTGACTTCCTTCCAGCTGAAATCATCATCTTTAACTGCCATCTGAATCCCCACAAAAAACTTGCAATTGCCTCTATCTACCTTCCTCCTGGTAACAGTTTGCCCATTCTTGAAAACATCCTATCCTGGTTCTCTCACAGCATACCATATGAGACACTGATCCTTGGTGATGTCAACATTGACTGGTCCAAACTCACAACTGACTCCCCCAACTCAGTATCCACCTACACGGCTTCCACCAACTTACATCTCCCACTCGCTTCCATAAAAATTCCTCTTCCAGCTCCATCATAGACTGGATCCTTACCAATTCCCCCCACCAATACCACAATCCCACCACCTTATCTGACTCCCTCAGTGATCATCTCCCTACCACCATCTTAAGACACTACTCCCATATTCATAAACCCCACCTTATCAAAGACTGTCGAAAACTATCGACTTTCAATTGATCCCAATTTAACTCCATTCTCCACAACATAGATTGGTCCTTTCTAAAATAACTCCCTCTAAACGATGCTGTAAGCACTTTCAATAGCATCTTCATGAATACTCTAAACTCCTTAGCTCCCTCTAGGAAGATTAGAGTAAAATCAAACCATGCTCCCTGGCTCTCCAAAGAGACTAGGTCCCTTATGAAACAAAGAGATCATGCTTGGAAAACCTGGACTAAAACTAAACAACCACCTTTTCTTCAGAAATACAGGCAACTGAGGAACCTTGCAAAAAAACATACAACTAATGACAAAAAGTTATACTACAGCTCTCCTCAGCTTAACAACAAATCCAATCCTCAAATATTTTGGTCAACTCTCAACAACATCCTCTATCCTGGAAAGCCCTCTAATCCTTCCCCATACCCTAACTCTTCCTCTCAGGGAACAGCTACCCTCCTGAATAAACACTTTATCTCTTCAATCCAAAATCTGGTAACCTCTAAGCCAAACTCTACTTTGACACCCACCTCTCCAAGTCCCACTAACACAACTTTGTTTTCTTTTGAGCCAGTTCCCATTACTTACATCAAATCTCTACTACTCAAGCTAAAACCTTGCTCTCCTTCCACTGACAATCTATCTCCTACATTCTTCAAACTTGCTGCTGACTCAATTGCCTATCCTGTATCTATACTAATTAATCAATCTATTCTGGAATCAACTGTCCCCACCCTTTGGAAATCTTTCTTCACTATCCCTCTTCATAAAGGTGGAAACTCCACTGACCCCTCAAATTACCGACCCATTGCCATTCTGTCCCCCCCTCTCCAAGATATTTGAAAAATGTATTCACTCACAGCTTTTCAATCACCTCCTCACACACCACTTACTTACCCCTACCCAACATGGATTTCGTCCTCACCACAGCACCACCACTGCCCTTCGTTCCTTCACTCATATCATTGCAGAAGCCCTAGACAGCAATAAACTCATTTCCTGTCTCTTCCTAGATCTCTCCAAAGCCTTCGATACTATCTCTCATCCTCTACTACTATCCAAACTCACAAATCTCCACCTATCCCTCTCCACACTTGCCTGGTTTAATAGTTACCTATCTGGCAGGGAACAATCTATCAAATGGCTCTCATCCTCCTCACCTTTCCTTCCCATCACCACTGGTGTTCCCCAAGGCTCCATCTTGGGACCCCTTTTGTTAAACATCTTCACCAATGATCTTTACACCTCATGCAAAGAATCCTCCCTTATTCAGTATGCCGATGACTCCACACTTATATCCATCTCAAATAACATTCCTGAACTACACTCTCTGACCCAACAGGCCCTACTATCCACTGAACAATGGCTCTCTCACAACCTATTGATCCTAAATCCTAAAAAGACCAAACTCCTACTTTTCCTTCCCCGTTCTCTTTCTCATCACAAAACCTCCTTTTTATTACATCTTCTAACAATACAAATATCCAACCTGATACTCACACAAAACTCCTAAGGGTCATTATCGATGACGAACTCAAGTTCAACTTACACATACTCCAATGTATAAAAAAAAAAAAAAAAAAAAAAACAGAAACTAGGTCTGCTATATAGTAACAAAAAATTCCTAACCCCTGAACCTAGACTTACCCTGGGCCAGGCACTCCTCCTCCCCTCCCTCTTATACGCTGCCCCAGTTCTTACCAATATCCAGGCCTCCACTCTTAACAAACTGCAACAGACTTACCATAAAATAGCCAGATTCATTACTAGCTCACCATACAACTCACACCACTGCATTTCTTTAAACTCTCTTCAATGGCTTGAACTTCCCCAGTTTCTGCTATCTTATCAATTTCATATGCTACACTCTATTCTTTATAAACCCTCCTTCTGTCCATCTCTATCTTCCTTAGTCTCCAGCTACATCCCATCCCGGACCCTCCGTACTTCTAACCAACAATTACTTGATATCTACCACCCAAAAAGGTCAGTAGGCAAACTACTCTACAAACACTCCCTTGCCCATGCTTGGAACAAACTTCCCCTTGACTTACGTTCAATCTCCCACACCTCACACTTTAAAAATGAACTAAAAGCTTATTTTCTCAATTCCAGAACCTGCCCTTGCCATGACCCTACCTAGTCTTCCTTCCCTTTATTTACCCTCAAAAGGACCATACTTAGTACCTCATTACACCTCTCTCTTCAATGTGTCTATTATGCATTTGCACAATTTTATACAAACAAAAAATGTTCATTGTTGATCTATTGAACTATATCAATGTAAAATTGTTACTTAGCTTCTTTTTAATGCAACTTTAACTTTATGTATGTATCCCAGCATATGTGAATCATTTTGCTATAACTGCTATTATATCAATATTGTTTAAAATTGTACTTGTTTTAAAATGTATTACTGGAGCTTTTCTCCTCGGGTCTCCACTGAAAATGGGCCACAAGCCCAGTTGGACAAACCCGGTTAACAAATGTGAATAAATAAATAAATAAATAAAATATACTAACTGAGTACATTTCTGCAGGTTACACTAATCCTGCACAGATGGCTGCCAGCTTCCTGGATCACTAATTCACCTCATTTGCATGTTTTTCACCTGCAAATGGGATAATTAGCATACAGGAGCTGTGTCTGTGCAGGAATAGTGCAGGAGCGCTTGTGCACATCCCGGGAGCTTGTTCCTGGATCTTTCGGTGGCCATATTGTCTCCAGCAGCTCCAGCACTATTCCTGCTTGCCGTGCAGATCTTTGCTAAATTCTGGGGATCATAAAACAACCAACGTCATCATAAGTATTTTCTGATTTAAAGAAGAACTTTCTATAAATAAATTGTATTGTTGTGTATGTAAGTCCAGCAATAAAATACAATTATTCTCTCTATATAAAAACCTACAAATATCATATATATTAAAATATATATTTGAGCGATATGTACAAAAAACACATCCTTTATTTCTTATAAAAAATAATTAATATATACCATTAGTAATACCTGATGCAGTTATAAAATTGCATTATAATTTTGCTGCTTGTAAAATAAGAGCTCTACTAATAGATAATCTGTAGAATTCTGGTTATTGGGTTGCATTTAATAAACTCTACCAATACAATTCTTTGTATTCTAAATAGGATTCCCATTTACCACCCCTTGCATTTTGGACGACCTTTACTAAAATGTACACTACATTTTTTTTATTTCTGCATTCTTTTGCATGCTTACTCTCTCTCTCTTTCTTTTGGCATTTCCCGGTTAGAGGTCATCACAGCAGAGCTCTGGTTCGCTAATGATTGGCAGTGAATTTTTACGGTGTCGAGTTGCCAGCCCGATTCCCAACCTTCAAAGAAGGCGCACCCATTCACACACACACCTAAGGGCATTAATTTGATTCCCTTTTTTTAAATCAGACACACTTTACAGTAGTAAAAACGCTAAAAACTCAAAATGAAGTACATTCCCTCATTAGGAATCATAAAACTCCAATAAAGTAAAAGTAATCTGAAGAAAATGAAAACATGCACTCCACATAGAAAAAATGAAGCAGGTTAGGAGGAGTCAGCAAGTGCATAATATGAAATAAAAATAGTCACCGCAGCAGCAGAAATGACCCAATCTCACACACACACACACACACACACACACACACACACACACACACACACACACACACACACACACACACACACACACACACACATACACACACACAGCAGGAAGTATCTGAAAGCCATGCTTTGTCTGAACAGTTACATCTGAAGTTACAGTAAACAAAATTAAATTACTGTTTTTATACAAAAAGCATACCAAATTCGAAATAAAACAGATAAAAAATACCATAGAAACCAAATTAAATAAAGGCAACAAAAATGCTATCAGTTCAACCACTTTAAGAAATAAGATAGGGGCAGGGTTAAGGAGCACTGTTGCTTTTGTATATGTGTTTTTTCAGCTTTAGGGAGCTGGCACCAAAGCGATAACCCATGTGTGTATTTTTAGGCTGTAACAAGCATATCATCAGCTAAACCAGAGGTCATTAGTGCTGTCAGTCACTTTTCACAGTTGCCACCAAAATCATTAGACTTATTACTCTCACGAATGTTTGTGAGGCTGTGTTACCTAGAAAACAACATACATGTTCGTGAAACACTGTGTTACTGATACGTAAGTCTCCTTTTCTGCACTCACTGACTTTCTAGAATTCAGCTGAGATGTTATGTGGTGTTAGCACCTGTTTAGAAACTTGACTGAAAGCGTTTGTTAAACGACCAGCTCGAAGTATAAAAGTAGCTCCAGCAGATTACTTCAGAGCCATGGAGTACATTTACAAGCAAAAGCACTAGCTGGAAGTATAAAAGTAGCAACAGCAGATTCATTCAGAGTCAGTGAGCACATTCACATTAAAAAAAAAAACATGAAACTGTCTCAAGAAAAACAATAAGTACTGTTTAATTCTACATGAATAAACAGTCTGTTTGATAGCTTGTACCTATTTTGTTTAAATATTTTATATTTACTTAATAGTCTTCTTGACAACGTTTTGTGTTTTTCACTTAAATGATTATCCTGAAAACCTCATACCAAAATAGAAACACAGAAACCATATTAGGCAAGGGATCAGAGGGGGCATAAGATGCCTAGTCTCAAGTTAACAGACAAACTAATACTTTCAGATTCTTCTAACTCTGCTTGTGAGAATTGTATCTGCTTACTTGATCATATGGTATGCCTTTTTATTCTCCTGACTGCCAATAAAATATCTCACTCCACTACACCATCTTATGTCAAGGTGGTTAAGAAATCCTTGTCAAAGCCTCCCAGGCTAATGTAGAAGAAGGCCTCCTCCAGACACAGACTGACCTGTGCCTGTGTCCACATTTACTACTACAGGGAATTACTAGTACCACAAACCTGAAATCCTGAGGTTACATGCATCTACTCTTACCCTAAAGGTCTTGGTTATTAGTGAGTCCATCATAAGACTTATTGACTGAATAAGGAGAGAGCTGCAGTTAGTTGTCTCTATTGTACTAGCATCTGGACATTGTAAGAGCCATCATGACCTTCTCTGTCTTAAATAAGAGTATGACCTTGTCTTTCCCCACGATAGGATAAATTACCATAAACACTCTATTCTAAGAAAGATGCAGCAACCCATGCCTTAAAGGAAGTAAAATTCTTAGACTTGAGTGGTTTCCTTTGCAGTCTAAGAATGAAATTAAGTTATTTTGTTAATTTTTATAGGAGTAAGGTGGGCTTTTAAATAAAATTAGTGTGTCCTTCTGCTTTGTTTTAATTGCTACTGTCGAATGCTGTGCTCCAGGGCATCAGCTGCTTTTTGTTTTTCTGGAAATGCTGTAAAGCTAACATTAAAGTTTGACAGGTATATGACATAGCTCTGTGTCAAAGCTAGAGTGTTCTGGTTCATGCACTTTATCGATTCAGAGCCCCTCATCTTATCTCAGAGTAGGGATAACTTGCTGGCATACCTGCTTGCTATTTTAATCCCATATCATTCTCTGCTTGTGCTAAGCATGTGAGGGCAGCAATAAGACTGGGGCGTGTTGCTGTAGGTGATTATACTGTTAAGGCTCCTTCAGCAACACATGTTAAAAGGTTCCTATTGAGCTGAAATGCCTTCTATACTGCTGAAAGGGGAGCAGTACAACACTAAAGTTCTGAGAGTAGTATAAACTGAATCATTTTCAGTTTCTACCCCTTCAGAACCTGAATAATTTAAGGAAGTAATGTTGTGTAAAAAACATATACATGTATTATATACAGGCATTCATATATAAAACATATGAATGTGTGTAGTTAATCACAGCTCCCTACACCAAGGTACACATTCAGAAGTTTAGTACTCTGCAGGCAGACACCGGGTACCTTGTGCTGTTGCTGACATCTTGACAATAAGAGCATTTTGCATAAATCCCTAACCCTCCCATGTGCACAGAACCTGGCTAGCAGCATCACGGTGGGGACCTCAGTGCCTCTCCATGTGAGTGAATGTTCCTGTACACTTGATGGTAATGTCTACTAGCAGATGGTGGCATGGTGAACTCCAAGCCTGTCCCTAGGACATCCAGTGCAAGACCACTCCTCCAGGGTATTCTGGTAGAGTACATCTTTATCTGCCCTTTGGCATTGTACATCTTCATCTGCCCTGCCCTTCAGTCCCTCAGAATGGTATTCCCCAGCCTCCTCTGTTAGTACTGCTAATTGAACTCAAGTCACATGGGCCATAGTCAGAACTTTGTTGCCCCTTACTACTGGTGCAGGCCACAGTGTGATTTTTTTTTTCTTTTTGTGCTGTAAGGGAAACAGTTTATGTGAAGTAGTAATATTTAAGCTATTGTAAATGTAGGTGGGTGTAAGTCATTATAATACCATAAAAGTAAAATGTACCTGTAGATCAATATATGTGTGCATACCTTTAAGAAGCTATCCAAGGTGTAGCACAAGTGTATAAATACTGAGCACGTGCAAGCTAGACTTCCATTTTGTAGTAAGCAGTTGAGATGTAAGCATGTATGTACGTAAGGTCTGTCTGTTAACTAGTTTGTTCATATTTAATGATGCTGCTATTCATCCTGATGTGTTTCTATGTATTAAAGCATATAAACAAAAAACCCAGCCTTCTTGTCATATGTGTTAGAGATGAATGACTGACAGTACCCTTTTTGTCCCCTTAACTCTGACTGCCTCACACATTAATATGCATTATGTGCCACTGATTTTAGCCAGATGTCCCTGATTTTTAGGAGGTTTGTCCCTGATCCTGCCCTTTGAAGGTTGACAGGTATGATCTGTTGCACACACATGCGCACACGCGTGAACACACACACACACACACACACACACACACACACACACACACACACACACACACACACACACACAAACACACACAGTGTTTGCTTCAGATAATGCAGCTGCATAGATATATTTGGATAGTCACTTAACTTGTCTCATAGTGCTGGCTCAAAGACTCTTATCTGTGAAATGACTTGAGAATCAAATTTACAACTCACTACTACAGTGGTGTGACCCACCTTGCATGAAATCACAATCCAAAAATGCAATACAAGACCTAGAGTATGGAGATGTAGGCTGAGCCCTTGATGTATTCTAAAAAGAACACCAACCAGTCATGAAGAGGAGGAACCAAGATGGAGGAGATTCATATCTTATTAATTAATTATATATATTATTTATGTATTTATTTAATTCCATTTGCTGGCCTGTAAATTAGCTCCTTTTCAGAGGGAGAAAAGCTCCACTGAACATAGGTTAGATGCAACAATAATTCTATGAAACAGTAGTGAGGGCATACTATGAGATTAAATAAAAAGCTATAGTATTGTTTACTTTTTATTTTATTTACCATGAATTTGTTAATTTAGAATCTCCATGGCAATATCCAGATTAGCTATGAGTTACTGCACAATAGTATCTCCTATACTGAGCCAACAGATATTGCCAACATACTGGCCAACAGATTCAGTGCCAACTTTACCCCTCTCTCCCCCATAAAGGACCAATCGCAATTCCAGAAGAATGCCAGGCACCCTGCGTTACTGCAGCACAGGTTAAAGCTGCATTGTCTAAGTCCAAGAATACAGCTTCCATGAGACCCGACACGATCCCTGGCTGTGTTCTACATGAATTACAAAGTGAACGGGCACCATATCTGTGTGCTCTGTTCACTCACAGCCTCACCTCTGGCTTTGTCCCTACCAAATGGCACACTGCTACAGTCATCCCTCTCCATAAAGGAGGAGCAACTACAGACCTTGGAAATTATCGCCCCATTAGCCTGATGAGTCTGATATGTAAGGCTATGGAGCGCATCATCATGGACCTAATTAACAAGGATATAGGGAATCTCCAAACTCTAGAGCCCACGCAATTTGTTTTTGTGAAAGGTAGATCATGCCTGCACAACCTGGCTGACTTCTTTGAGTCGGTCACCAGAGAGGTGGATGAAGGTAAGGCAGTTCACACAGCCTACTTCTATCTGGCCAAGGCCTTTGCTACCATTCCTCACTCAGGAATTATTGATAAACTCACCAAACTAGGCATCAACCCCTATATCATTAGGTGGGTTGCAAATTGGCTCACAGATAGAACACACAGTGTGAAAGTAGCAGACTCCAAGTCAAACTGCTGACCAGTCACGAGTGGAGTCCCACAGGGTTTGGTCCTGGGTCCTCTCCTGTTTGTCATCTACTTCTTAGAAGTCCAGGCCAACACGGAGGGACTCTAGATGACTAAATTTGCAGACAACTGCAAGCTGGGAGCCATTATTAACTCTCCAAGTGATGCAGACATCCTACAGAAAGGCCTCAATGAGACCAATGTCTGGTGTTGAAATCATGGCCTTAAGCTTAATGCCAAAAATTGTGTCATCATCCCCTTTGGGAAAAACTCAGTTCCCACTAATTACCACATCGATGGGAGCCCACTGAACACTGAAGGCATTATAAGAGATCTGGGGACACAGGTTGACAGCAACCTCTCCTTCGACCACCACATTGGCACTGTGGTCAGAAAGTCCTTCTATATGGCACATCTCATTACCAAGGGTTTTGCATCCAGGAAGAAAGAGGTCTTCATTTCTCTCTACTCTTCCCTCATTAGACCAGTTATAGAGTATAATGCCCCATTTGGCATGTACCTCACTAGACAACTGCAACAGCTGGAGAGGCCACAAAAGTACCTCACGAAGAGGATCCTAGGCCTTAAACTCATATCCTACATGGACAGACTAAAAGAACTCCAGCTATTCTCTGTCTCATATCGTCTACTAAGAGGTGATCTCTTCTTGACTTACAAAGTTATGTCTGACCCAGGTCTGTTAGAAATGCTACATCTAAAGAAATCCCAATCCCTCCACACCACATGCCCCAGAGACCTCAACCTTATTACCACAATCAACAGAACATGCTGGAGGGACAGGTTCATAACCCAGAGACTGCCCATGCTCTGGAATAGACTTCCCATACATATCAGGCAGAGCAACTTATTAGCCCTCTTCAACAGAAATTTTGATGAGTGGATAGGAAATAGAATGTTCACCCTGGGGATCACTCTAGTGGCTCTACTTGATAGAGGCACTGGGGACTAACAACGGGTGTCACAATACAAGGGCACGTCTATGTGCTAGGTTTGTAAAGGCCCCAGGACCATTAGCCTAGTAAACACCTATGAACCTATGAACACCAATCCCATTGGACCTATTTCAGTCTCAGCCCAGGGGTAAATACAACAGATACATGAAATTATATACATAGTGAATGACAAAATGCAGTATATACATATATTATATATTAAGTGCATTATTTGCAATCATAATAGTTTCTAAATTAATGACATATGTAAGTCACAAGCAAGTATGCATTAGAGATGTATTTGTGAGGATAGGTTCTTAATGATGGGTTGCTGTAGTCAAGAGTGTGTGGTTGCTATTTGTTAAGGGTGGGAAGTATGAAATGCCTGAGGTGAGTGCTGGAGATGAGAAGCCAGAAATATTAGACATTCATAATATAGTATTTGCCTGATAGGTGATTAGGGGACATAGTATAAAGAGTATCTGATTAGCTTTTGGGAGGAGATGCAAGGGTGATAGACTGAAGTGGAGTGAATAAGAAGGCAGGGGAGGATTATACTGGGAGAAGTTAAAGATGATGTTCCTACTAAAAGGAATTGATAAATTCTGATGTTTATGTTAGAACACTAGGGGAGAAACGTGGTACATTGGCAGGCTTTAAGAGTGTGTTTTAAGTTATGCTTACAGGTAGGAATTGTTTTAATTTTACATCAAAAGTGGCAATAGTTTTATTTCTAACGTTTTGAGGAGTGGAGTTCCATTTGGTGGCTATGGAGGAAGAGGAATACAGTCATGCACATATCTATTCCAGCTTTTGGTGGTAAGAATTAGATGTTGATTGAGTGATCTAATGATTTAGATAGATATATTTGTTTCTACAATATGTGACATGGTTGGACATTTAGCAGGTTTATGAAAGTTGTATGGACAAATTTTAGTTGATTTAATAAAATTAACTTTTGGAGTACAAACAAATCCAGTTTCTGTAGACAGCTCAGTACTGATGAGATAGTACAATTCTGTAAAATCTTACAATAGCGGTAAATATCCTTCTCTTCACTGTTGCAGTATTATAAACAGAAGGGATCTTCCACCCAGAGCAGTTCAACACTCAGCCAGTAAACAAAAGCCTAATGATCTTGTATGACACACTTATGTTTCCTGCACAGAATGCAGGGCATAAAAGGGACATACGGATGCAACTACTCAGAACTGAATTGCCCCAAAAGAGAACAGTTCATAGGACAAAGGAGGCCATGCACATCTAGAAGGAAAAATGCAGAAGAAAAAGTGGAAACCCTCAGCCAGAAGGGAATCTAAGACAAAACTCAGAACAAACAAGAGGGGATTGGAGGAAAGGAGCAAATACTGCAACAGTGAAGAGAAGGACATCTACTGTTATGATAAGATTATATACAACAGTACTACTATGTCTTTTAATATCACTGTTGCAGTATTCTAAATAGAAGAGAGAGAGAGAGTGTGTAAAAAAGCTCAAGAAACAGAATGTGAGGTAGAAGGCTGAGAAGAGCCCTTAAAGGACAACAACGGGATATTAAAGGGACAGTCCCAGGGATTTTTTTGTTTTGATTCAGCCTTTGTTTACATTTCAGGTTTGCCTTTCTAAGCATGCTCACCTTTGGCTGAGGGGGGTGGGGGAAGAGTGCTTGCACGAA
Source organism: Protopterus annectens (assembly GCF_019279795.1). Classification (NCBI taxonomy): domain Eukaryota; kingdom Metazoa; phylum Chordata; order Ceratodontiformes; family Protopteridae; genus Protopterus; species Protopterus annectens. Next base: position 1,409,906,253 of record NC_056733.1, read on the forward strand.
GTTTTAAAGGTGTCAGCCAAATTCCATCTCAAATTGGAGTTGTACTGACAACAGCTTTGCCTGTGAGCCATTCATTACTTTAATCTGTGTATTTCACACATTGAGAAAGGTAGCCTTTCAGGCATTTTATGACTCGACTGCTGCTGCTACTCTACAAAGCACATCAGTAATGTCAGGCTTTTAAAACATTAGTAAACAGATTTTTTTGTTTCTTTCATTTCACATTTTATTCTGTGGTGACTGTGAATCCTGGCCAACTACAACAATTTTATGACATGGCTTCTACCTATAGAAAGCATCTGAGTGAGGCAAACAATAGTGGAAACCATATTTCTCTTTCTTTCATGTTTTACCGTATTCTGATTTTTGAATACTTGCCTGGTGTAGTGACTTTCTGACCCGCTAGTAATTCCATAGAAACCAAGTGTGTGACAGATGGTTGGAGCATTAGTAGACACACTCTTCTGTTCCTATTTCAGCTTCTAGTTTGATATGTGCTGATTTCTGAATACTACTAGACAAATGCATTATTTTTGTGAGCTTGTACATCTGTAGAAGCATGAGTGATGCAAAGTTTAAAAATTAGTAAATACTCATAGGTTCATAGGTTCATAGGTTCATACTAGGCTATCTGCCCTAGCAGGGCTGGCCTTTGGTTAACTGGTGCCCTAGGCAAAAGGACTCCAAACGCCCCCCCCCCCCAAATCAGCTGGTGCCCCTATCCTAGTCTATCTACACCATCCAGATTACTGAAATAGAGCCCTTGCTAGAATGGAGCCCTAGGCAGCCGCCTAGCTGGACTATGCCTAAGGCCGGCTATGTGCCCTAGGGCATTTATAAGCCTAGCCAGAGTGTGTTTGGCTTTCGCCACCCATTTTAAATTAATTTTGCTATGCTCTTTTTCGAGGTTAGTATACTGTGCCTCTAACAGTGACACAGAAGTGATACCCGGGGTAAACCTACGATCTCCCATCCACTCATCAAGATTCCTCTTGAAGAGAGTCAGTGAGGGACTCTGCCTAACCTGGACTGGGATTCTATTCCAGGGTGAAGGGAGCCTCTGGGTTATGAATCTGTCCCTCCAGCATGTCCTATTTATTTCAGTGCTGAGGTTCAAGTCTCTCGAGCGCATAGCTCGATGGGATTTGGATTTTCTGAGGTGCAGCATGTCCATTAATTCCGGTTTGGACATGGCTTTATACGTCAGGCACAGATCGCCTCTGAGAAGGCGGTATGCCACTGAGTAGAGCTGGAGTTTCTTTAACCGGGCAGCATATGGCCTCTGTTTGAGCCCTTTGATTCTCTTGGTGAGGTACTTTTGGGGTCTTTCCAGTTGCTGCAGGTGTCTGGTAAGGTACATCCCAAAAGGGGCATTGTACTCAATTATGGGCCTGATGAGGGATGAGTAAAGAGGCACGATGACCTCCCCTGATCTAGATGTGAATCCCTTCATGATTAGGTGGGCTATATAAAATGTTTTTCTAACCACTTTGGCCACGTGGTTTTCAAATGAGAGATTGCTATCAACTTGGGTCCCCAGGTCCCTAATTACTTCTTCCGTACTTAATGGATTACCACTTATGAAGCAAACCAAATAGCGTACAAACTTCTTTAATGACCGCTTTCATCTCACGACTTCATCAGAATACATTTTCCCAAAAAAACTGATTCCTTAAATACATACCTAATTAATCAATTAACACAATTAATTAAAATTTTTAAAAACACAGTAATCAAATACCAAATAAATGGGACAAATCCCTTTGCTTATTAATACCCAATTTTCGATATTTTAAAAAAACATTTAACATTAACAGTCTCATTTAAACCAGGAAACTTGTCTGAATTTAATCTAACTTGCCATAATGTCTCTCTTTGTTCCAAATAATTTTTAAAATCACCAGCTCTATTATCTGGTTCACATAATTCTAAAACAGAAAATACAAATTTCTTAAAAGATGAACATACTACAGAATGTTTATATAATGCATTATTGTCATCCTTACACCTTATACTATATAAATGTTCTTTGATACGAGTACTTAAACTCCGTGTGGTCATTCCCACATAAAACGCTGGATATGCTGTACACATGCCAACATATACCACCCCACATGAATTACAGTTTGCAAAGCCTGGTACTTCAAAAATTCTATCATTAAGGAATCGTTTTTTTTGGGAAAATGTATTCTGATGAAGTCGTGAGATGAAAGCGGTCATTAAAGAAGTTTGTGTGCTATTTGGTTTGCTTCATTGCTGATCCACGTGTTATTCCATCTCTGCCATTTCTTGAATTTATTTGGTTTTGGTTCTATTTGCGGTTATTTGTGAGTTTTGTGGTTTGATATGGCGGAGGTTGCAGATGAGTCTTTGCTCAATCTGTCTATCCACACTACACCCTCGTCGGGGGGTGACAATGTTAATGTTAATAATATTCTTCTAACAACGTTGATTGACATTCAAGCTTCGCTGAAATTTTTAATGGCTAAGGCAAGCAATTGCGATACTGGTTTACAAACATCCAGTCCAGCGGTATCTTTTCATGAGGGTGATACTGTGATTGACCTCGGAAGTCCAACGTCAGGTGATAACGGACGAGGAGCAAAGAATAGACGTTTGCCATGTCCCGTCCGTGAAACAACAGGCGTTTGCTGCGAACAACTACTTAGTAGGAATGAAAATCCGTTTAACACCTCTAAACGCAGTTTGGAAGACTTTAATCATGGGTCGATTTCGGTACAACGTGAGCAACTTTTGAAGTTGCTAAAAAGGTACAAATCTTTGCATCTTGAGAACTGCTACTTTGCTAGATGCATTGAACTTGGTATTGTTCCGAAGGGATTGCGATTTTTTAAGTGCCCGAATGGGGTCGGGTTAGGCAATCCTATGTTCAGTGTTTTGGTGTCTTTTTTCAATGAAGCGGGTTTGAATTTTTTAAAACTGCTCATTGATAATAATATTCAGAAGATGGATTTATTAAAGACTGAGATTAATAACATTGAGGCTAATATTAAAAGCCAGTTAGCAAGTGATAGCTTTGATTCACTGTTTAAATCTTTGTCACATGAAGTAAACGCGCATGCTTTGGAGGTTACCAACCGGAAACATACTAAATTGAGGCGAGATATTGCCTCTTATAACAATAAGACTGCATATAATAACTTTGCCCTTAACATCCGCGGTAACAATTTTAAGGAGCAACAAGTGCATGTAGGTGATAAATTGAATCAGCGTTCCTTCAGTGAGGTTGTTGTTGCATCTAATTCTGGTGTTAAAACTTTTTCTGATAAAAATGAGAATAGCAACGTTTTGAATAAAGCTGATGCAGTTTTGAATGTGCCGACGGATGACATTTCAATTGATACCAACCAAGGTAATGGTATCATTAACACTAACATTAAATAACAAAAAACTTTCATGACTGGTTTATCACCAGCTAATGTTCAACAAGTTAAAAGTGTCAGACATAAAGTTATTAATGATTCGACAACTGCCAGAAGGAATCAATCTGGTAGTAGCAATAAGTCAACTGTACTGACCCATAGCCGTACTTTTTTGGGGTCGAACTCGTCAGGGGACGAGGCAGGACGGAACATACAGATTGTTTTGACATTATAAACTTGACTGGGCATGTTTTCAGTAGTGTGGAATTGAATGTTTTAAAGTATGGCTTTAATTTTGTACCTTATAGTAAAGCCAATTACAGTAAAACTGTAGTTGATGTTAAGAAGTTTACGAGGAATTTAAATTTAACATATTTAATGCATGATTTACCACATTCTGATAATGTTTTAGTTAAACCTTCAACCTTCACGCCTAGGTTGCATCACACTATTAAGGTGTTTGAACAATTGTGTATTGAAGACCTTAATAAAATGTTAAAAAGTAGAAGGAATGGTAAGGATAATTTAAATAATGATGAAAGAAATGCTCTGGGACATCTTAAATCTTTAAGAAGTACTTTTAGATTCATGAAAAGTGATAAGGGCTCCAATGTAGTCATTATGGAGCAAAAGGTTTATCAGACTAACATGCAAGAAATTTTAAATAATCAGGAAGAATATCAACAGATCACTTTGTTTGATATTCATAAACGATTTAGACTTATTAATTCCTATTTATATGATGCCCTTATGTCTGGTTATATTAACATTGAGTTATATAATTTTTGTATAGTACAGCAACCTAAAATTGGGGTGATTTTTGGAATTCCAAAAATACATAAAGACCCAAATAATCCCCCTTTCAGGCCTGTAGTCTCATCCCCACATTCTATTACCGAGGGCATCTCTTTGGTTCTAGATGCCTTATTGGGACCCCTTTTGAATGATAATTCATCTTTTGTGAGAGATTCTTGGCATTTTTTAGAGAAATTAAAAATTTTTGCTAAAAACGAGGTATTTGACCCCAATAAGCACATTATTTTCACCCTTGATGTGGTATCTCTGTATACCTGTATTCCGCACTTTGATGGAATTGAGGCAGTACGTTGTTATTTATCTAAGAAGAAATCATTTTCAAATGATATTGTCTCAACTATTTGTGGGTTCTTAGAAGTTGTATTGGAAAACAACTTCTTTATGTTTAACAACCAATACTACAAACAGAAAAGGGGAATTGCTATGGGGTCTTCTGCTGCCCCTGCTTTTGCAAATATAGTAATGGCGTGGTGGGAGTTGGAAATTTTACCAGTGTTGAGTGAAAAATTTCATATTAATTTCTTTTGTAGATTTATTGATGATTTGATTTTTGTAATTGAAGGTGATGCTACCACTGTTGAGGCATTTATTTCTAACATTAATATGTTGTCTGATTTTTTGAAATTCACCAAAGGTGATATTGGTCTGATGGTTAATTTTTTGGACATCTGTTTGTGGTGGGACCTAAATGAAAATAGGTTTCATAGTAAAATCCATAGGAAGCATACTTTTACTAATGGATATTTACATCATAACAGCAATCATCCTAGGCACATGATTAAAAATATTCCAAGAGGCCAATATATTAGAGCAAGTCGCATGACTAGCAGGATTGAGGACTTAGTTTCTGAATTTCATTTCATAGCCTCTATGTTTTTGGAAAGAGGGTATGATGAATATTCTTTGATAATTAGTGGTAATGAGATTTTTAGTAAACATCATTCTCATTACCCAGCCATTTTAAATGATTCCATTAACAGTAATGTTGTTCAGGCAAAACATTCTAATTCAGATAGGTTTAATTCTGAGGTAGTATGTTCGTTTGATATGAGTGGTGACATGAACAGTATTATATCGGTACTTACTACAAACTGGAGAGTTATTCAAGGTAATCATGATATTACACGGGTAGTGGGTAATAAACCTTGTTTTGTATTTAGGAATACTAATAATCTTAAAAAAATGTTGGAATATAACAACTGTGTATCTAACAAAGTTAATACTGATAGGAAAGGCATGTTTTGTTGTCAGGGTTGTAGAGTATGCCGATATATTTCTGTAGGTTCCAGCATTTCTATAGTAACTAATGATAGAATTTTTGAAGTACCAGGCTTTGAAAACTGTAATTCATGTGGGGTGGTATATGTTGGTATGTGTACAGCATGTCCAGCGTTTTATGTGGGAATGACCACACGGAGTTTAAGTACTCGTATCAAAGAACATTTATATAGTATAAGGTGTAAGGATGACAATAATGCATTATATAAACATTCTGTAGTATGTTCATCTTTTAAGAAATTTGTATTTTCTGTTTTAGAATTATGTGAACCAGATAATAGAGCTGGTGATTTTAAAAATTATTTGGAACAAAGAGAGACATTATGGCAAGTTAGATTAAATTCAGACAAGTTTCCTGGTTTAAAATGAGACTGTTAATGTTAAATGTTTTTTAAAATATCGAAAATTAGGTATTAATAAGCAAAGGGATTTGTCCCATTTATTTGGTATTTGATTACTGTGTTTTTAAAAATTTTAATTAATTGTGTTAATTGATTAATTAGGTATGTATTTAAGGAATCAGTTTTTTTGGGAAAATGTATTCTGATGAAGTCGTGAGATGAAAGCGGTCATTAAAGAAGTTTGTACGCTATTTCGTTTGCTTCATTGCTGATCCACGTGTTATTCCATCTCTGCCATTGCTTGAATTTATTTGGTTTTGGTTCTATTTGCGATTACCACCTATGTCATAATTTGTGGGCACTTTGTTTTTGCCAAAGGGGATGACTATACACTTTTTGGCATTTAAATTGAGGCCATGGCTCTTGCACCCAGTTGTCTGTTTCTATGAGGCCCTTTTGTAGGATGCTTGTGTCGGCTGGAGAGTCGATGATGGCGCCTAGTTTGCAGTCATCTGCAAACTTGGGAAGCCACAGTCCTTCTGTGTTGGCCTGTACCTCCGAGAAATATATACCGAACAAGAGAGGTCCCAGGACTGAGCCTTGTGGGATGCCACTTGTAACTGGTTTGGAGTCTGACATGGCTCCAGCAATTCTAACCATGTGGGTTCTGTCCTTGAGCCAGTTTGCAACCCATCTAGTGACATAGGGGTTTATATTTAAGCTGGTGAGCTTATCTATAATGCCCGAGTAGGGTATTGTATCAAAGGCTTTTGTGAGGTCCAGGTAGGCTGTGTGGACCACCTTCCCCTTGTCAATGGCCTTGGTGACTGTTTCAAAGAAATCGACCAGGTTTAAGAGGCAGGATCTGCCCTTAACAAAGCCGAACTGGGTAGGATCCAGTGTCTGTAGGCCCCCAATATCTTTATTTATGAGGTCCATGATGATCCTTTCCATAGCTTTGCAGACCAAGCTAGTCAGGCTTATAGGGTGATAGTTTCCAGGATCCGTTGAGGCACCACCTTTGTGGAGAGGGACCACTGTTGCTGTACGTCACTCTTTGGGTACATATCCTGTAGTAAGGCTGAGATTGAACAGTAGTTTTATGTTTGGGTTTAGCTCTTCTTGGAGTTCATGTAGGACGCAGCCCGGGACACTGTCTGGTCCCATTGATGCTGTGTGTTTTGCTTTGGAGAGGGCAGCTCTTACCTGAGCATCTGCGATGTCAGGGGGGCAGCACTCTGCTGTGATAGATATTTGCCCTTTTGGTGGTGAGGGGGGGAGTTTGTGCTGAACCTGTCAGCTAGGATGTTGGCAATGTCTGTGGGTTCGGTGTATTTTTTGTCATTTTGGACTAATTCTGAGCATATCTGGGAATTCCCACTCAGGTTCCTAACATAACTAAAGAAAGCCTTGTGATTATCCTTAGTGTCCTGTGCAATTTTTCTCTCGAAGCTGGCCTTAGACAATTTTATGAGTGCCCGTAGTTTTTTGCTAATACTGATCAGAGATGCCTTCCCTTTTTGGGATTTTGCTCTATCATGTAGTAGCTTCTTCCTTCTATTGTATAGTTTGTTTATGGCTGGGGTCCACCAGACAGGACGCCTGCCTTTGGAGGATTGGGTCTTGGTTTTATTTGGGATTGCATGATCCATGCATTCCTGAAGGTGTTCATAGAATGCGTTTATAAAGGATTTTGCAGTCTGGGCTGTATTTTCCACAGGCCCGGGGGCTTTGAAGGATTCCACCTCGGTTTTGAGGAGGGTGAAATTTGCTTTAGAGAAGTTTTTCACTGTGGTTTTCTGGGCAGGGGGTGGGGTCGGGATGTGAATATCCAGTGAGATTAGTTTATGGTCTGATCTTACCAGTGAGGGATACACTTCTGGTCTGGAGCATAGAGCCCCCATGTTGGTGATGATCAGGTCCAGTATGTTTTCCCCTCTTGTGGGAGTGGTAACAAGTTGTTCCATAGCATTTGAGTTTATAAATTCTAGGAATCTTTGGGCTAGGGTGTTGGAGCTAGAGTAATGCTCCTAGTCTATGTTTGGGTAGTTGAAGTCGCCCAATATAATGGTGTTTGGAGAGACCTTCATATTTTCCAGTGTTCTCAGGAAGGCCGAGTGAGATTCCTGGGTTTGGGAGGGTGGTCTGTAGCAGGTTATAAACTGGAAGGCAGTTTTACCCACTGTTAGTTGCACATGGATAGTCTCTGATGCTCCGTGCTGTGCCACCAACCTGGAGGTGTGGGTATCTTTGACGAATATTGATACTCCCCCTCCTTTTGTGGTTCGGTCCAAGTTTTGGGGCTGAAAAGCATGGTATGAGGTATAACCTGGTAGTGCTGGGGTGCTCTCGGGAGCATTGAACCAGGTTTCTGTTACTGCACAGATATCAATGTTCTCCATGCTAAGGAGAGTTTTGAGTGTGTGCATCTTGAGGTTTAGACTTCTGGCGTTGAGTAGCATTACTCTTAGTTTCTTATCCCTTGTGATACCTATGGAGGTGGGTTTGTCTTTTGAGCCTTGCCTAAAAAAGGCACTATGGGGTGGCAAGAGCCTTTGCCAATATCCGAAAGCCCAGGGGTGACAGGTGCACGCCGTCCCTAGCGAAGCATTGTGGCTTGTCGAGCATGTCATCCCAGGCTGACAGCATTGGATCCCCTTTGAATGACACCAATACTTAAGCCAATTGTTGAAATTGATCATCTTGTCTTCATATTGTGGCATCATTCTTGGTGAGGGTAAGATGCTACTCAAGGTCAGGGTCATACCAGCCTGGGCTACATGCTCAGAGAGCTCCTCTATGTCTCTTTTCATGTAGTCCAGGGAGGTACATCTCAGGTCATTCACACCAACATGGACAATGACTGAGTCATATTTGTACTTGCCTTGGAGTGGCCTGAGTGCTTGTGTTATGTGGCGGATCCTAGCGCCCGACAGGCAGCTCACCATGACCTTCTCCTTGTTCAGCCTGGTGAGCAGAACGTCAGTGTGCCTGACGATAGAGTCACCTATTACAAGTGTATCAGGTGTGTTGTTTAGCCTTAAGGGCTGTGACTGTTCGGCACACTGGCTTTGTGATCTATGTGTTGCAAGTATTTTGTTTTGGGGTAGCGGTTGCTTGGGTGTCTGCTTTGGAGGTCTCTGCTGCTTAGGCAGATTTTTATTTAGAGCCTCTGAGTATGTTTTTGTGTGTTTATGTGTTTGGTTTGCTGTCGTGGTATGTCTATGTGAGACTGGAATTGTAGTGAGTGTGGTTTCCTTCTCCTCCTGACTGGTTATGCCAGTACTGAGTTGAGAGAGCTTAGCCTCCAGTTTGGCTATATGGTTGCATCTCTCACATGTGTTGGAATTTGTTGGGAGGAGGAGAGGGTTGTCTGTGTACATGAGGCAGTTGTAACATTGCCTCAAGATTCCCAGATTCACCAGCTGGACCGGAGAGGAGATTAACAACTGACCTTTGGCCATGCTAGAATAGTATTGGGAATTCCTTTATAATTAAAAAAAATGGCCAATGGGGAACAAGGTGAGTTTGTGAGGGTGTAGTGCTTTTAATTTTTTAGTGCTGACATATATAATTGCTTTAGTGAGCAAGTGCCAGGCTTTAGAGTAGGAATAGGGTGTTTATTATGAGAACTAGATCAGTTCTAAGGGAAAAAGTGAAGAGCAGACTTTGTGGAGCCGAGAATGGTTTAAACCCAATTAAGCAGAGCTGCCCGATGCTGCGCTATGCGCAAAATCGCACAAAGCCGGGTCAAAGCGGGTTTTATACAGGGGGGACTTGAAAGAGCTAGAAATTGGCCCAAAACTGCCAATAGACTACCAGATTCTTGTGCTGGGAACACTCCTCCAGGGATAGATACGCTGCTCTAAGTTCCCCACTGCCACTGGTGAACAAAGAAGCCTCCCTTTATCCAAGAAAGGAAATGGGCAACACAGGAACTTTGCAAAAGTCCAGAATACAGCAAAGCCTGTATTTGAACTACTCTAGGTCAGGAAAGATGGGAAACAAGGATAATTTTTTTTCTTTTTTTTCTTTTATGCAACAAACAGCAGGAAAATGCAATAAATATGTAACACAGGCTAGCGTACTTGAGTGTGTAGCCTCAACAGGTAAATGCAACAAATAGGGCAAACTTTAAAAGTGCAGGTGCAAAAACAACTTTAAACAGCTTAAAACAGTTCAAGAAGCAGAAATACTTGCAGTTTAGCTAGATCGGACAGTCGCCCAGGTAGTAAATAAATCACACTAGACTAAGCAAACTTACTAACTCCCTACTAATAGCACACCTCAATACTCGCAGTATCAACAACAAAATTGCCCACATTCATGCTCTACTTGAAACTCACTCAACTGACATTTTCTGCCTCACAGAAACATGGTTAAAGCCAGGAATCAAGGCTAATGAAATAATTCTTCCTGGCTACAACATTCTGAGGCAGGACCGCCTAAAGCGTAAGGGAGGAGGAGTTGCACTCCTTTACAAAAATGGATTACAGATCTCCTCTATTAATGACATCCCACCCTTGCAAAATAAGGCTGAAATCCTTATCTCTAAACTGCAGATTAACCCTAAAAAATCCCTCTATGTAATTTGTCTCTATTTACCCCCTGGTAATAACAACATAATTATTGAAGATATTCTTGGTTGGCTGTCTATGACCTACCCACAGGAAACAATAGTACTAGGTGACTTTAATAATGACTGGAAAACCATTAATACCATTAACCCCTCCACTCACATTAATCTCCATGGTTTTACTCAAACAATCAACCTAACGACCAGAATCAACAAACCTACAAAAAAAGAGAGTACCTTAGACTGGATACTCACAAATAAAGACCCAAGTACTTATAAGGTAGGTACCTTACCAGACGATCTTAGTGATCATATGCTTACCTACATAATAAGACAAAAAAATGATATCTTCATCACTCCAACCTATAGAACAATTCGGTCTAAGAAACATTTCAACCCTGAACTCTTCCAAAATGAACTTAGAGCTTGTGATTGGAAACCTGTTAAAACCCTTCCACTTGATGAAGCTGTCACATATTTTAACTCTCAATTTCTTGCTATCCTAGATAAGCATGCATCCTTACGATCTATTAGAGTAAAATTCAAACCAGCCCCATGGCTAACACTTGAGACTAAGAATAAAATACTACAAAGAAATAAAGCTTGGCATAATTGGAGAACTAACAGAACCTCCCCTGATAGACAAATCTTTAGACAATTTAGAAATATGACAAAAAAGGCTATACTATCTGACAAAAAGAACTACTATAGCAAGCTTCAACAAACTCACCAAAAGCAACCTCAGAAATTTTGGTCAAGCATCAATAGTCTCCTTAAACCTGGTCACTGTAGTACACCATCTCCTCATGATGCTGATCTAAACACCCCACTTCAAACTGCGAATAATTTTAACACCTACTTTACAGAGACCATCCAGTCCTTAGCAAGCCAGCTTTCTACTGATAACATGAGGCTACCTTCCCATAGTTCTATACCTCTACCAACTTTCACATTTCACCCTATCTCTACTAACTCTATCTAAAAATCCTCCTAAAGCTTAAGCCTTCTACCCCCTCAGCAGACCAATTACCTGCTGAGTATCTGCAAATAGCAGCAAAATCCATTACCTTTCCCATATCCATCCTACTAAATAGAACCATTAATGAAGGTATCATCCCTGAAATCTGGAAGGTCTCCCATATCATCCCACTGCATAAAGGTGGTAAATCCACTGACTATTCTAACTACAGACCAATAGCTCTTCTTTCACCCTTAGCTAAAGTCATGGAAAAATGTATTCACCATCAGTTACTTAACCACTTAATTAAACACAATATTTTGGCTATTTGCCAACATGGCTTTAGGCCATTTCACAGTACCACCACTGCCCTTCTATCCTTCACAGATACCATCAATAAAAACCGTAATAACAACACCCTCTCTTCCGCTCTTTTCATCGACCTGTCAAAGGCTTTTGATATGGTCAATCATCCCCTACTTATAAATACCCTTGAACTTCTTGCTCTTGATCCCCCAGCTATTCAATGGTTCAAATCTTACCTTAACAATAGGCAACAAGCAGTTCTCCTACCAGTCTCCATAGGAGTCCTCCAGGGCTCAATTCTAGGACCCCTTCTTTTTTCACTATTTATCAACAACCTTCACATAGCAGTCCCGGAAGCCACCTGTATTCAATATGCCGATGATTCCACACTTATATGCTCTGCTAACTCCACCTCTGAACTCCACTACATAACCCAAAAAGTATTTAACATAGTTGAAGAATGGTTCCTAAAACGTTGCCTTCTTTTGAATGCCAAAAAAACTAAACTTCTACTATTTCCACCTACCAGTAGGTCCTCTCCTATTGATCTCTCTATTGTATCTAGCAAAGGCACCCTGATAACTCCTGAACAATCTACCAAACTTTTAGGAGTCACAATCGACAACAACCTCACCTATGATATGCACATTAACAACACCATACAAGCAGTGAACAGAAAAATTGGTTCCTTATACAGAATCAAACCTTTCCTTACTCCTCAGGCCAGAACCACCATTGCCCACTCTCACTTAATCTCTACACTTCTCTATGCTTCACCAATTTATACTAATCTAAAAAGAACTAACCTCCTCAAAATTTCTCACGCCTATAACAATATTGCCAGGTTTGCTACCAGCAATCCATACATGACACACCATTGTCTTAATCTTAAGCAGCTCAACTGGCTTGAATTACCTAGCATGCTAACATTCTCCCAACTCATCATTGCTCACAAAATCTTTTATCAACCTAAAAATACTCCTATTCTTGCTAACCTTATCACCCCTTATACTAATCTAACTTCATTACGCTCTTCAAGTAGATTACTTGTTTGTACTACGAAGTCTAATAACTTGTCAGGTGATAGCATTTTCTCAAACACTGTAGGCAAACACTGGAACCTTCTACCTACAGATCTAACTCTACTACCATCTCTGTCTCTCTTTAAACTAAGACTCAGAATTCACCTAAAATCACACTGGTTGTGCCCCTGCACAAACCCTGACTAAATTGCTTACCTCTTCCACTTCTATCTTCCTACTTCCTTGGGTCCACTTTCACCCTTTTACCCCTCTTATGTACATAACTGCTCTCCTATTTTTGCTTTCTAACATTTTCTTTCTTGACTCTAACATTCAACCTACTTCTACTACAACCTTCCTATAATGCTTCTATATACTAAGGTTTGCATATAAATTCAATGTTTACAAATATATTATACCTTCTTTAGTAGACTACCCTTAAACGATTTTCATTATGCTACATTTACTAAGAGTAGTTCTTCTTCTGTTGAAAAAAAAAAAAAAAATTTTTTAATCAATTTTTTTTATATTTTTCTTTGGTTTCAATGTTTTTATGTAACAATTACTACTGTTTATAGTTGTTTCTGTAAATCCTCTATTAATTTTTTTTTTTTAATGTTTTTAATGTTTTTCTGGAGCTTTTCTCCCCAGGCCTCTACTGAAAATGGACATGTATCCAGTTAGACTAGCCCGGTCAACAAATGTAAAATAAATAAAATAAATAAATAGTAGCAGGAAAAAAAACACTTTTATCAGGTTAGCAGTCACTCTTTTAGCCTCTCTGCTGCTAGCGCCATTCTGCAGGACCACGAGGAGCTTGGCTGAGTAGGAACAAGCGCAAAAACCGTGCCAAAGCAGGTTTTATACAGGGGGACTTGAAAGAGCTAGAAATTGGCCCAAAACTGCCAATAGACTACCAGATTCTTGTGCTGGGAACACTCCTCCAGGGATAGATAAGCTGCTCTAAGCTCCCCACTGCCACTGGTGAACAAAGAAGCCTCCCTTTATCCAAGAAAGGAAATGGGCAACACAGGAACTTTCCAAAAGTCCAGAATACAGCAAAACCTGTATTTGGACTACTCTAGGTCAGGAAAGACGGGAAACAAGGATATTTTTTTTTGTTTTTTTTTTCTTTTTCATCTTTTCCTTTCACTTCATATTTTATTTTTATTGATTTCTAGCTGTTGGACAAATGTACTTCCTAGTGTACATGCTACATCTTAGTGAGTTACTGCATTGTATTATGTTTTCATCACTTCTTTCTCTTTTAACCTTACATCTGTATGAATCTGCTTCTAGATCTACTGTTATTATAATATAAACAAAACTGAAATTATACTGTACAGCTTTTGCCATCATTCTAACAGTCCTCAGTACCTGAGTGTCTTGATTCCTGATTAGTCCTACATGGTAACGTTTAAACTGTTTCCATTCCAACTTAATCACATGACAGCATACCTCTCAACCTCTTAGCACAAAAATCTGGACAAAGCCTAAAATAATAAGGAACAAATGTCCAAAAATAGAGGCAATTTTTAAATACCGCTCATATAAGCTTAGAAAGTTGCTAGAATAACATGACTTCTTAGTGTGCATTTTCTGAAGGATATGAAGTCTGAAACTCAAATGTGTGTCATTATTTAGTAACTTCAATCCTCACTGATTTCCCAGAAAATCAAAATGTTATGAGGAACAGACCAAAAACATGAGGCAAAAATCTGGACTTTCAGGGAAAATCTGGACAGTTGTGAGATATGCGATGGTAGTGATAACAGAGCAAAGTGACAAAGTACGGTTGTATAAAATCTTACCATAACAATTGATGTCCTTCTCTTCTTTGGTGCAGTATTCGGAACAGAAGGGATGTATCGTCATGGACAGTCCATCGCTTGGCCAGTTTAAATAAGCTTAAAAGAGATCTTGTTTGTGCTGTATGTCACATTTATGCTCCACACAAAACGTGGGGCAAAAAAGGGACTTACAAATTCAACTACCTAGAACTGTATTGCTCCAGAAGAAAACAGGCATCATAGGACAAAGGAGTCCATATGCATCCAGAAGGGAAAAAATGCAGAACAAGAGGGGGTTGGAGGGAGGGAGCAAATACTGCCACAATGAAGAGTAGGACATCTACTGTTATGGTAAGATTTAACACAATTGTACTATGTCATTGTATATCACTGTTACAGTATTGGTACAGAAGGGAGAGTAAAAAATCTCAACAACAGAATGGGAGGTGGAAGGCTGTGAAGAACCCTCAAAAAGCCCCACATAAAACGGTTTCAGCAAAACCTGCTCTGGCCCTAGAAACCATATCCAACTTATAAGGCTTAGTAAAGGTATGCACTGAAGACCAAGTAGCAACTTGAAGGATGGAATTGGGTGTCCAACCCCTTCAAGAAGGCACCAGAAGAGGCAACATCCCTAGTGGAATGAGCTCTAACAAAAGCAGACAGAGATTTGCCATGAAAGGAATAACAAAAATAAATGGCCTCAGATATCTCGGAGGAGATGGTTTGTTTAGAAACAGCCAAACCCAAAGACCTGGAATGAAATGAAACAAAAAGCTGATCAGACTTATAGATAGTCCTAGTTTTATCCAAATAGTACCTGAGCTGTCTGTGCAAATCCAAGGTCTGCAGGTACTTCTCACTACCACACTGAGGACTAGGGAAAAAGGAAGGTAGTTGTGCTGATTGATTTAAGGATACCTCTGACTACACTGGACATAAAAGAAGGTTTAGTACAAAGGGACTCCCTGTCCCTGTGAATAACCAAAAAAGGTGGAAAGGCCATAAGGGCCTGGAGCGGAGAAACCTTCTGAGCAGAAGTAAGAACCAACAACTAAACAGTCTTCCAGGTACAATGTTGCAAAGAAGCAGACTCTACAGACTCAAAATGAGTCTGAGTCAATTTTTCTAAAACAAAATTAAGGTCCCAAGGAGGAGGAAGAATTTACTTTCTTGGAGGCCTAATATGCAGGACACCTTTAAAAAATTGTTTGATCTCAAAATGAGATGTCGAAGGAGGCTTCAAGGGCAGACAAGCAGAAATGGCTGACAAATGGGCCTTTCACAGAAGAATAGGCCAAGCATGACTGGAGCAACTCATACAAATGAACAGACCCCCACAGAAAGAGGACCCTGGTTATGACCATGGAACTAAACCAAAAAACTCTTCCATTTGGACATGTAAGATTTTCTGGTTGAGGGTTTCCTTACCTCCTGTAAATCACATCCTCAGAAAAGATGTTCCTGAAAGGGATCAAAACCCTATTACCCACAATGTCAGTTGCAGAGTGGACAAGTTTGGCTGGATGACAGACCTCTTGTCTTGTGAGAAGATCCAACCAGTGAGGTAACTTGTGATGTTTATCCATGGCCAGATGCATTATTTCTGACAGAGCAGTCCACAATGAATTTTTAAAGTATGACAACTCATTATAGTCCCAAAAATATGTTAACAATTACTTCTTTCTTCCCCATCAAACCTTCAGCATTTCCAATCTACCTGAGGAAACATTCTTCCAGTCTACCTGGGGTATGAAAATACCTGTACAAACACCTCCAAGCAAAAGTCCTAAATCTCCTAGATTTTGTTGTATGTTTGGGGCCTTACATATCTCCTCCCCTGTTTCTTTGTGAACTTTCCAACCTCCTCTGATACTTATAGTTATCATGCAATACTTTGTATGCCCTACTAATTATCCCCTCACACCCCCGGCTAATTATAAATACTAACTGTGACATCACACAATCCACATGGAAAGCAAATACTTCCCTACTCATGGATTGTTGATCTTGTACACCTGTCAAATACTTGTCTGCCGACCAAATGGTATCACTCATCTTCATGTTGCAGCACTTGCCATGCACTCCAAAGCTTGGCACCCATATATATCAATGTCCTTGGCACACACACACACACACACACACACACACACACACACACACACACACACACACACACATACACACACACACACACATACACACACTCACACACACACACACACACACACACACACACACACACACACACACACACACACACACACCTATATAATATACATACAAACATACACACCAACACAGATACATTTTATGTATATATATATATATATATATATATATATATATATATATATATATATATATATATAAACCAAAACAGCCCAAACCAATGCAGGAATAAACAAGAGAATCCCAATGCTGATGAGAACAGAAATCACTTCTTAGAGCCAATCCTCAAAGTCCACAGTTACATGAATCAGACCAAAATCATTAAAACCAAATACTAGTTTTAATAAGACAAAACGTTAGCGCTTTCGCGGGAGTTCCACTTCTTCAGACGTTACAACAACAACTGAATTCAAAATTCCCTCTTTACACAAAAGCATCACTTCCTGTGAAAACATCACTTCCTGTGACAGACTTTGCTAAAATTTAAAAGCACAGTAACAATAAATTACACACTACTATGTATAAAAACATTATGTGACTGAAATCACTATCACATAGAATCAAATAAAATAGAACAACCTATCTAACTGGTCTCGCTTTTAGAATAGGTCTAAGTGGTACAGTCTCATTTAGACCTTTCCCCCTATGTGCAGCGAGACGAAGAATCCATTTAACTTCAGATTCCTCTGTCAAATTCACAACATCTCCCCCTCGAGCACGAAGTTGTAGCACATGGAGAACTTGGAACAGAAAAACTGTTTGTCGTTTTTGCATTTAAGTTACCTGTAACACATTGCACTTAAGTTACCTGGCACTTGCTCACTAAAGCAATTATATAAGTCAGCACTAAAAATTAAAAGCACTACACCCTCACTCCCCACTGGCCCTGGTTTTCAATTATTAAGGAATTACCAATATTATTCTAGCATGTCCAAAGGTCAGTTGTCAATCTCCTCTCCGGTCCAGCTGGTGAATCTGGGAATCTTGAGGCAATGTTACAACTGCCTCATGTACACAGACAACCCTCTCCTCCTTCCAACAAATTCCAACACATGTGAGAGATGCAACCATATAGCCAAACTGGAGGCTAAGCTCTCTCAACTCAGTATTGGCATAACCAGTCAGGAGGAGAAGGAAACCACACTCACTACAATTCCAGTCTCACATAGACCTACCATGACAGCAAACCAAACACATAATCACACAAAACATACTCGGAGGCTCTAAATAAAGATCTGTCGAAGCAGCAGAGACCTCCAAAGCAGACACCCAAGCAGCCGCTACCCCAAAACAAAACACGTGCAACACATATCTCACAAAGCCAGTGTGCCAAACAGTCACAGCCCTTAAGACTAAACAACACACCTGATACACTTGTAATAGGTGACTCTATCGTCAGGCACACTGACGTCCCGCTCACCGGGCTGAACAAGGAGAGGGTCACGGTGAGCAGCCTGTTGGGCGCTAGGATCCGCCACATAACACAAGCACTCAGGTCACTCCAAGGCAAGTACAAATATGACTCAGTCATTGTCCATGCTGGTGTGAATGACCTGAGACGTACCTCCCTGGACTACATGAAAAGAGACATAAATGAGCTCTCTGAGCATGTAGCCCAGGCCGGTATGACCCTGACCTTGAGTAGCATCTTACCCTCACCAAGAATGATGCGACAATATGAAGACAAGATGATCAATTTCAACAATTGGCTTAAGTACTGGTGTTATTCAAAGGGGATCCAATGCCTGTCAGCTTGGGATGATATGCTCGACAAGCCACAATGCTTCGCTAGGGACGGCTTGCACCTGTCACCCCTGGGCTGGATATTGGCAAAGGCTCTTGCTACCCCATAGTGCCTTTTTTAGGCAAGGCTCAAAAGACAAACCCACCTCCATAGGTATCACAAGGGATAAGAAACTAAGAGTAATGCTACTCAACGCCAGAAGTCTAAACCTCAAGATGCATGCACTTAAAACTCTCCTTAGCATGGAGAACATCGATATCTGTGCAGTAACAGAAACCTGGTTCAGGGCTCCCGAGAGCACCCCAGCACTACCAGGTTATACCTCATACCATGCTTTTCGGCCCCAAAACTTGGACCGAACCACAAAAGGAGGGTGAGTATCGATATTCATCAAAGATACCCACACCTCCAGGTTGGTGGCAAAGCACGAAGCATCAGAGTCTATCCATGTGCAACTAACTGTGGGTAAAACTGCCTTCCAGTTTATAGCCTGCTACAGACCACCCTCCCAAACCCAGGAACCCCACTCGGCCTTCCTGAGAACACTGGAAAATATGAAGTTCTCTCCAAACACCATTATATTGGGCGACTTCAACTACCCAAACATAGACTGGGAGCATTACTCTAGCTCCAACACCCTAGCCCAAAGGTTCCTAGAATTTATAAACTCAAATGCTATGGAACAACTTGTTACCACTCCCACAAGAGGGGAAAATATACTGGACCTGATCATCACCAACATGGGGACTCTATGCTCCAGACCAGAAGTGTATCCCTCACTGGTAAGATCAGACCATAAACTAATCTCACTAGATATTCACATCCCGACCCCACCCCCTGCCTAGAAAACCACAGTGAAAAACTTCCCTAAAGCAAATTTCACACTCCACAAAACTGAGGTGGAATCCTTCAAAGCCCCCGGGCCTGTGAAAAATCCGGCCCAGACCGCAGAATCCTTTATAAACGCATTCTATGAACACCTTCAGGAATGCATGGGTCATGCGATCCCAAATAAAACCAAGACCCAATCCTCCAAAGGCAGACGTCCTGTCTGGTGGACCTGAGCCATAAACAAACTATACAATAGAAGGAGGAAGCTACTAAATGATAGAGCAAAATCCCAAAAAGGGAAGGCATCACTGATCAGTATTAGCAAAAAACTATGGGCACACATAAACTTGTCTAAGGCCAGCTTTGAGAGAAAAATTGCACAGGACACTAAGGATAATCACAAGGCTTTCTTTAGTTATATTAGGAACCTGGGTGGTAATTCCCAGATATGCCCAGAATTAGTCCAAAATGACAAAAAATACACCGAACCCACAGACATTGCCAACATCCTAGCTGACAGGTTCAGCGCAAACTCCCCCCCCTCCCCACCAAAAGGGCAAATATCTATCCCAGCAGAGTGCTTCCCCCCTGACATCTCAGATGCTCAGGTAAGAGCCATCCTCTCCAAAGCAAAAAACACAGCATCAATGGGACCAGATGGTGTCCCGGGCTGTGTCCTACATGAACTCCAAGAAGAGCTAAACCCAAACATAAAACTACTGTTCAATCTCAGCCTTACTACAGGATATGTGCCCAAAGAGTGGCGTACAGCAACAGTGGTCCCTCTCCATAAAGGTGGTGCCTCAACGGATCCTGGAAACTATCGCCCCATAAGCCTGACTAGCTTGGTCTGCAAATCTATGGAAAGGATCATCATGGACCTCATAAATAAAGATATTGGGGACCTACAAACACTGGATCCTACCCAGTTCAGCTTTGTTAAGGGCAGATCCTGCCTCTTAAACCTGGTTGATTTCTTTGAAACAGTCACCAAGGCCATTGACGAGGGGAAGGTGGTCCACACAGTCTTCCTGGACCTCGCAAAAGCCTTCGATACAATACCCCACTCGGGCATTATAGATAAGCTCACCAGCTTAAATATAAACCCCTATGTCACTAGATGGCTTGCAAACTGGCTCAAGGACAGAACCCACATGGTTAGAATTGCTAGAGCCATGTCAGACTCCAAACCAGTTACAAGTGGTGTCCCACAAGGCTCAGTCCTGGGACCTCTCTTGTTCGGTATATATTTCTCGGAGGTACAGGCCAACACGGAAGGACTGTGGCTGACCAAGTTCGCAGATGACTGCAAACTGAGCACCATAATTGACTCTCCAACCGACACAAGCATCCTCCAAAAGGGCCTCATAGAAACAGACAACTGGTGCCAGAGCCATGGCCTCAAGCTAAATGCCAAAAAGTGTATAGTCATCCCCTTTGGCAAAAACAAAGTGCCCACAAATTACCACATAGGTGGTAATCCATTAAGTACAGAAGAAGTAATTAGGGACCTGGGGACCCAAGTTGATAGCAATCTCTCATTTGACAACCATGTGGCCAAAGTGGTTAGAAAAACATTTTATATAGCCCACCTAATCATGAAGGGATTCACATCTAGATCAGGGAGGTCATCGTGCCTCTTTACTCATCCCTCATCAGGCCCATAATTGAGTACAATGCCCTTTGGGATGTACCTTACCAGACACCTGCAGCAACTGGAAAGACCCCAAAAGTACCTCACCAAGAGGATCAAAGGGCTCAAACAGATGCCATATGCTGCCCGGTTAAAGTAACTCCAGCTCTACTCAGTGGCATACCGCCTGTTCAGAGGCGATCTGTGCCTGAAGTATAAAGCCATGTCCAACCCGGAATTAATGGACATGCTGCACCTCAGAAAATCCAAATCCCATCGAGCTACGCGCTCAAGAGACTTGAACCTCAGCACTGAAATAAATAGGACATGCTGGAGGGACAGATTCATAACCCAGAAGCTCCCTTTACTCTGGAATAAAATCCCAGTCCAGGTTAGGCAGAGTCCCTCATTGACTCTCTTCAAGAGGAATCTTGATGAGTGGATGGGAGATCATAGGTTTACCCCAGGTATCACTTCTGTGTCACTGTTAGACAGAGGCACAGTATACTAACCTCGAAAAAGGGCATAGCAAAATTAATTTAAAATGGGTGGCAAAAGCCAAAAACATTCTGGCTAGGCTTATAAATGCCCTAGGGCAGATAGCCTAGTATGAACCTATGAACCTATGAACATCTTAGTTACTATATTTATTTTCAGATAAACAGATATGGAACCCTAGGGGCATAATTTGCATAGCTGTTAAGAGAAAGATACTATGCACCTGTATATAGTTTTTAAAACAGTCAAGTGTTATGCAAAACAAACACAATGCTTCCCCATATTTTTAGAACTTCATTAGGCAACAAACATCAGTGTAGAAGTGGAAACTTGGGATACATGTTTAAAGCACCGGTACAAATTCTCAAGACAAACCCAGGGGAGCTGACATTAGACTATCTCTACATTTCAAAGGGACTTACTGAGTGTGTGTTCCAAAGTGAAGATAAAATGAAACATTTTTTTGGGCACTGTTTATTATACCATTGTTCGACTTCGGATCTTAACTATTCTCAGTCATATTCCCACCCAGAAAGAGGTTCTCCCTCCAAAGTATGCCAAAGCCCTTCAATAAATGACCCCTACAGTAGTCTGGCCATGTATGTACAAGCAGTTGTGACACCAAAATGCAACATTTCCCCCAAAGGCCCTGCCAGTCGATTGGCCATGTATGCACAGGCACTTAGACATCAAAATGAAACCTTTCCTACAGGATCGCTCTAGCAGTGTAACTACACATGCAGAAGCAATGAAACTACACAAAAATGAAACATTAGCCCAAGCAACCATGCCAGTAATTTTTCTTTTGTATGCACAATCACTGAAATGACACCAAAATTAAACATTTTTCCCAGTGACCTTCTCCACTAGTTTGCCCATATAGGTACAAGCACTTAAATAACATGAAAATGAAATGTTTCATTCACAACCCCTCTATTAGTTCAGTCTTGTATGCACCAACTCTTAAATTACACCAAAATGAAATATTAGCCAAAAAAAAACACACTACTAGTTTTCCCTTGTATGCACATGATATCAAAATGAAATATTAGCTCAAATGACCCCTCCAGTACTTCAGCCAGGTAGGTAGGTACAAGCACTTAAATGACATGAAAATGAAATCTCTCACCCACAACCCCTCTATTAGTTCACTCATGTATGCACAGACTCTTAAATGACACCAAATTGAAATATCAGCCCACACAACTCCTTCAGTAGTTGCCCATGTATGCACAAGCTAAAAATAATGGATGGACAAAGATCCAAAACTAGGGACAGTTTTTAATTATTGCTCTTATAAACTTAGAAATAACAAGTTACATATTAGAATGCATTTTCAGTATTATCCATACTCTCAAACTAAAAGTAACATCTGTCCATAATGATTTGCCACAAAACTGAAAATTTAATGAGGAATGAGCCGATAATATGAGGTAAAAATCTGGGCATTCTGCAAAAATTCAGACAGTAGAGAAGCCAACCTTCCACACAGCTATTTCTTCAGAAAAATATAAACAGAAACTGAGGAAGGGACACACAGTTGTCATTCTAAAGTAAACTTCTGGTTAACAAATGTGCTCAAAGACCTCCTAATCCTCAAAGAGAATACCTGGCATGAATGGAAGTGCAACCCCACAAACATGTCACAACTACACAGTTACACGACCTTGCAAAAAAGACGGACACCAGAAAACCTAATTAAACCCTTACTTATAAAATTAGTCTACTTCTTAATGAAGGAAAGATGGAAATTGGAAAGAAGTGTAAAGTTTTGGTAGGATTAGCTTACATGAGTATAGGGACAAAAGAAACGTTCCGGACAAGGATACATGTGAAAGTGAGAAGTGACTAACTCGATAGCTGTCTCCCCACTCTCTTGGTCTGTCACTCACAACTAGAGCCAGAAAGAGAATGGGACAGTAACAGGACTATTTAGCAGCTGTGTCACATATGTGACAGGCTGCTGACTTCATAGTCCTAGTTCCTAGTGCCTGACAGATTCTACCCATCCACTTCAGAAAAGTGCTACTGTAGCCTGAATTGCTGCACAATTGGGTCAAATCACATAATATTAAGTACAGTTTGCAATGACTGCAAAGAGTACTTAACATTGTTATGTGATTTGGGGGCTTTGGGGCAGCATTACTAGGTGTTCAGGGCAGCATGCGGCTGACTGGCCACTGGTTCGACACCCCTACTCTAAGGTACCATGAATTAAACTTAATCTCTGTATGAAATCATTTAATTTATTCCCATTATTCTGCTCTTTGCTTATTTGTTTCTTTAAATATTAATTTCAGTTAGGTAACCATGTAAGTGCACTGACTGACAGACTCTTTTCAGTCACAACCTGACCTCCATGGTAGACACAAACAGAAAATGGAAAATAGAATAAAGTATTATACCACTTTCAAAAAGAATGTCAAACAGTTTGGCAAAATGCAAAAGTGGAATTCAAGTAAGATGATAGATAAACATATAAGAAATAGAAGTGAGGCCAAACTAGAACTACAACTTTGAAGACCGAACTAATAAAACTGGACATCAGATTAAACATAGTGTGATATGGTTTACTATCAAAACTTAGATTGGCACTTACACAAAGCTGGGAGGGTCAAAAGGCTGTTTTCAAGTTTTCATAATGCCGATCTGAAAAATGTTCGACTCCACAGTAGCTAATGGTACTGTACATTCGCTAATGTAGAATCGAAGTTCTGATAACAGATCGCACTACTTTGGGGATCGGGAAATGTACCCTTTTTTCACTGTAGTGTAATCTCAAAGTTGGAATATAAAATATGTAGGGTGTGTGGGGGGTGCAGGAGGCTTGACCCCCTGCAAAAACATTACTGGTAACACAGACTTCCGACATTGAATCCTCCGGTGTTCAAATGTCAATTCCATGTTACCATTAACAAAATTTTGGTAATTTTTTAATGCCAAATTTGTCAAACTGATTTGATCAAAAGGTGGAAAATTATTGTAATTTTTCACATTTTGATAGTAAACCTCTCTCTCTCTCTCTCTCTCTATATATATATATATATATATGCATATGTATGTATGTATACAGACTACATTTGGATTCGTTTGGAATTACTGGAAATTTTAGAGGATTTTCAAAATGCTGTTTACGTCATACACCTGGGTTGTCTATCTATTTTTGGCTTTTCATTTTGGGATTCATCTATACAAATATATATATATATATATATATATATATATATATATATATATATATATATATATATATCTATACGCACATGCACACACACACACACACACACACACACACACACACACACACACACACACACACACACACACACACACACACACACACACACACACACACACACACACACACACACACAACTGAAAACCTACAAAGTAACACAACAGATTATAAATACATTTACAAAAACACTTTAGCTTGAACTTACAGTAACATTGTATTTGTTATTCACTGGGTCATTAAAGTATGGGGAGACTCCTCAGGACTGGAGAAGTGCATTTGTTCCACCCATGTTTAATGGAAAGGGGAACAGGACAACCCCAGAGTCACATAGACCCATAACTTAAGATTAGGGCTATCCACTTGTGCAACCATTATTTAGGGAATAGGGGAACACAACAACCCAGAGTCACAGAGACCCATAACTTTACTTTGTTTCTATGGAAAAGAAATGGAGAAGGTTATTTTACATAATGTATCATTAGCATTGAAAATACTAGGACTTAAAACTCTATATAAGCATGCATGTGCTGAAAATAGATATATAACTACCTGCAACATGATGCTCTGTAATAATACAATAACAGTTATAAATGGCAAATTGTGTTGTGATATAACTTATATAGTCTTAATGTCAGCCTTTGATAAGATCATACATAAAACAATGATCATTACATTAGAACAAGTATTTATTGATGTAATTTTGATAAGATGGATAGCTGCATGCTTACAAATAGGACATGGCAAAGACACATTAACTGGACAGGTGAATCTCTAGGTTACATTCAGGATGTCCCACAGAGCTCTTACCCATGCCCATGCCTCTTTACCTTATGTATTTCTGATCTATCGTTTTCATTTCTAGTGCTCTATTGTCTGCATGCAGGTAACTAAATAGGTAAACAGCTAACATCTGTCACAGATAGGACAAAATAATTAGAGTACTTCAAACCATATGGGCACAGGAGAATGCTGTTGTTTGTCTTTTCGGCTTTTCCCGGTTAGAGGTCACCACAGCAGAACTCCTGTCCGCTAATTATTGGCAGTAGATTTTTATGGTGCCGAGTTGCCAGCCCGACGCCCAACCTTCAGTGAAGGCATGTTCATTCACGCATGCCTTTCGGAGGCCACTCGACCACGGGGAGGACATGCAGACTCCACACAGAAGGCACTCCAGCCGAGAATCGAACAGGAGAACCTCTTGCTGTGAGGCAACAATGCTTCCGCTGTACAATAATATGCTAATAATTTTATCAACAGCAAAGCCTATGAGATTTAAGAGACATTGATTGAAGGATGAGTACTTAATACAGCACATGGTAATTTAAAATGTGGATTCATTTAAGAACCTAGATATATGGGTTGATCCAGTTTTGAGTTTTTTTTTCTGATCATATCAGCAAATTGGTTAATGATCTGTTTTAAATCTATAGGCTGTAAAAAAAAGATTTATATTAAGTCTAGGAAACCAGAAATGCTGTATTTTAAGTTACACTAGACCCAAATTAGAGTGTGGAATAATAATTTAGAAATCTTATTATAAAAATTAGCTAAAGTATATTGGAAAGAGCAGATAGAAAATATGCCAAGGGCATTCATGGATCTGAAAGTTTAAGCTATTACAAAAGATTAAAACATTGAACTTTTTACTCCATCTCATATTGATATTTAAATGGAGACCTTAAGTAGAGAGTAGTTAGAGACAACTACCTCTAGGAATGCTTAGAGTTGTCAAAGAGTAGTAAAGAATCAGACAATCTGTGAAGGCGATTATATAGGAATGAGAGATGTAGTAAGTGGAACTCTGTAAGAGTAGCTGATACATGGATAAAATGTATAATTATATTAAAGCAAGCACTACTTCAGAATTTAAGAACATCTTCTTCACTTACATGGAAATGACTGTTCTGGTACATTTGCAAGGGCATTATTGACCATGCCTAAAATATTTGTATGTATGTACATGTATGTAAAATGTGTAAATAGAAATAAATATAAATAAGTTGTTTAATCAAGTGGCTATATTACATATCCAAGGATGCCTCCGTTTTTATTTATGTTTTATTTTAGGTGTAATTGAATTCTTTAAACTAATGAGTGTATATTACAGACACCTTGAATGGCCATGATTGATCAGCAAATTGTCTGTTTGCAACAAAATATCACATTTGCTCTCCATTGCAATTTACACTGTTTCGCTGTACAACTGTTGCATTATATGAAAAATAGCAATGTATGCCTAGATAGCTCATTAATTGCAAAATAGTCAAATAAATAAAACTATGACTTCACATGAGACCAGTGTGACTGCCTGCTTGTTTATTTTTTTAAAGAAATTAAATCACAATTTCACATGTAATGTGTGTATGTATGAAATTAAGTTTAAAAGCTGTTTTAAGCAAATCAATATGTGGAGCATTTAGCTGGTTAAAAAAGAGTAGTCTAAGGATAAATAGGATCAATCTATGACTGATCAGGAGGTGAAGAGCCAGTGATTGGCTTCAGCCTCAGGAGCCACAGAATGGAATGTAGTAAGTGCCTGCAACATTACCAAACACTGTGTCTACAGCACAGAACTCCACTCAAATAGTTCCATCATAGACTGGCTCTTAAGAAGGAGCAGTTTTCTGCCATGAGAAGGGTACCCTGCTTATCCAGTTTCAGATGAGGGCTGTATTGAAGAAAACAGTAGAGTGATGAAGTTTGGACCCCAAACATATATCCCACGCTCAGTTAGATTACACACTCATTTAGCATAGCGGCAGCTTCTCATGGCCAGTGGACAAGGACATCATGGGAGAACATCAAGAAATTAGGAAGATGGAAGTACAATGCTTATGAAAGATAGCTGAAAAATAATCTCTTATACTGCATCTAACATTGTTGTCTCTTATTTTCAGAAACTGGGTGTTACCTGTAAGACACATATTGCACCTTCCAACAATACTTTTGTTGACTGGAGCTTCATGCATGTTTTATCACCTAGAACCTTTCTGGTGGTCTTCCATCTGAATGGAAACACCTGCCTTGTACATCACTTCCTGGAACATGCTGAATTACCTGCAATGTATTATGGTACCTAAGGTATAACATGTAAAATTTATGTTAAACCACAAATTATGATATTTACACTGAGGCCACATAGTTTGCTAAGCTGTACACCCTTCCACAATCCTTACGGTTGCCTACTATTCATGGTGATACTTATATCAAGGCTTCAAATGGCATTTTTGATATCTGCAGTTCTTGATCTGTAGGCCATTCTTCATCACACAGGGTGTGCTGTCCATCATTAGGGTACATGGCCGATTCCACCCTGCTTGACCGCTTACAGCTATGCAAAATGTACACCACCATGAACACCCACAACAAAGACTGTAATCTTTTATAGACACAAAATTAGAACATGGCTGGCACAACAGACTTTTATCCCAATGAATCCTATACTTATTGAATAAACTTCCTATGCATGTCAAGCAATATGACACATGGTCTGTATTCAATAATATTCTGAATGAATGGTCTGGAAATCGTAAATCCTCTTTGGGGTATACAACATGGTGCTTCTTGACCATGGAGCTTAACTCACTCAACAGTGCTTGGGCTTAGCAGGCTATGCTTATCAGTGGTCTTTTGAGCTGCATGCCTAGTATATACCTATGAACTTATCAACCTAATATATAATTACCAAGTATCTTACAAAGGTGGATGCTGCATATTAAATATAAATGCACACAAAAACATCATTTTTTTTATGAATATATTTCTATAAGCCACCTCATCTGAATGTCATTATATGGTCATTAATATATACTACTGACCACACCAATTTTTATACAACCATGATTGTGCTACAGATATCTCTGAAATGCACATGCCCTGCATGGCAACACTTACTGCACAATTTAGCTTTATACACTGTGCTATTTTTCCTTTCTGAATACCTCTTACTATGTTTTATGTCCTGTAAGAGTACCAACTATATACACACATAAGTTATCTGTAAACAAACACTGAATTGTTTATTTCAATATGTAATAAAACAACAAATAGATGTGCACTAAACTCTCCAAGGTACCATGAATTACACTTAACCTCACTTTGAAATTATTTATTTTCCCCCCTTATTTGTTTATTCACCTGTTTGTTTGTGTACTTACTAATTTCAGCTTGATAACCATGTAAGTGGGAGGCTGACAGACCCTTTCGAGTCACAACCTAAACTCCATGGTGCATGACACAAACAGAAAATTGTAAATAAAATAAAGAATTATACCACTTTCAGAGGGAATGTCAAACAGCTGGGGAAAATGCAGAAGTGGAATTCAAACAAGATGATAGTTGAAAAAATATAAGAAATGAAAATTAAGTCAAACTATAAATACAGCTTTGCAGGCAAGAATGGCATTATTCATGCCTGAAATATTTGTATGTATGTACATATATAAAATGTATAAATACAAATAAGCTGTTTAATAGAGTGTCTAGGTTAAGTATGGAAGGATCTCTCCATTTTTATTTTGTTTGTTTTATGTGCAAAGGTGTTCCTTAAACTGAGTATGTGTTATAGATGTCTTTCAGTGTTGTGATTCATCAACAAATTGTCTCTTTGCAACAAAATGTCACACTTGCTTTTACTTGCAATTTACATTGTTTCACTTTAAACCTGCTACATTATATCAGAAATATCTATCTATGCCTAGATATGATAGTTATGAAACAGTCAAATAAATAAAGCTATCACTTCACATGGAACCTGTATGTCTGCTTGCTTGTTTAATTTATTTTGTAAAATAAATGAAACTAAAATTTCACATGGAATTTGTGTGTCTGTTTACTTAGTTATGTATGTATAAAGTTATACTAGCTAGTTCTAATTAGACACAAACAAGTCTGTCTCTAGTGTATAGGAATACAAATGCAACAAAGCCATTCATTTCTTGTGATCTCATGATATTTCAGTTATAATTGAAGACATACACTCAACCTTATATTGCAGAGAGTAAAGCCTTGACAGAAACATTTAACATGGCTAAAGCCATTGCCAAAGTCCAAGATAAAAGAGTACACGACAGTAACTTTACTCAAAAGTGTTACACAGCAGAAATAAGGTACAAGTAGAAGACAGAGTCGAAGATGACTAGTTACTTCACAGTTCCTCTGCCACTTATCCTCCCACTGTTACTAAAGCACGGGTCCTCACTGTGCTCTTCACAGCTAAATACACTACTGCAATGAGCCCTGATAACACCAAGGGATGCCTCCTCTATAGTTTGAAAAATGACGCCTCAGGCCCTCTTGAATGTCTATTCAGCCACAACCACCTCCAGACAGGCTTCATCCCTAGGGATGCAGGAATGCAACAGTCATCCCTCTACATAAAGGTGGACCATCAACAGACCCAAGGAATGGTCAACACATAAGCTAGACCAGTCTTATATAAAGGCCATGGGAAAAAGTTATCATGGATCTAGTAATTACATAGCAAATCTTCAGATATTGGACCCATCCCAGTTTGGTTTTGTCAAGGGTAGGTTCTGCCTACTAAACCCAGTGGACTGCTCTTAAGACCACCTGAGCCATGGATGATGGGCAAAAAACTGCACACTGTGTACCTTGACCTGGTAAAGGCATTCCAGATACTATCTCTCTTAGGTATTATACACAAACTCAAAATCTTAGACATAACTCCCTATGTAACCCGATGGATAGTCAAATGACTCATGGATAGGACACATGAAGTTAGGGTGGGGGAATCCATCTCCAGAAATAGGCCTGTTACTAGTGTTCCAGAGGACTCAGCACTTAGAACTTTGAACTTTCCGACTACCTCTGTTACCAACTTGGTGGATATAGGCATCCTGAGGCAAGGTATAAACTGCCTCATATTTAATGACAACCAGTTAATTATTAAACAAACTGATCTGGCATGTGAGAGATGTATTTACACAATGTCACTGGGGCAGAGCTGTCACTTTAAAGCACTCCTAATGTAAATAAGGTTGTCCGTAGTATACACAATGCACCAATCACACACAATTCAAAGCAGAAACATAGACCCATATATGATGAGGCATATAAATGTAACCTACCTAAACCCCAAAGACCTCCATTATGAAGTACACATAATCAACTCCCTCAGCAACCCTAAATTCATGCTTTCAAAACACCCACATCAACCCATGCAGCAACATCTCATGTAGCCTCTACTACTAACCCCATAGAGCAAGCCACCACAGAATCTAACATTCTAGTGAGATATACTGATGTCTGTCTCACCAAGCTGAGTAAAGAGAAAGTCCACAGTCAGTAGATTATCAAGTGCCAGGATCCACCACATTATGAATGCACTCAGGTCGTTGGACCACAAGTACCAGTATGACTCAGTCATAATCCATGTGAGCGTAAATGACGAAGTAAAAATAAACTGCTCAAACCAAGGAGCCCTTAAGTTACAAAAAGATGTATATATTGATGCAATAAAACATAGGACTCACCACGGAGATGAAAGGCTAACAAGCCAAAAGTATCCAAAAAAAGTTTTTATTTGGTAAGCGCTTTCGCGTATATAGAATACGCTTCCTCAGACCATAACATAAAATAAAACTGCTCGAGATTATATAATCAAGTCAAGCATCTAATTACATTATTAATCAATTAAAAACAATCAGTAGATCATTATACAATAAGTGTCACAGCATTTCTTAAAGCAGCAATGAAATTACAGAACTTATTATAAAAATTGACGGAATAGACCTAGAATAAACAAAATAAAATGAACAATGCAAGATATATAATCATCCCTCAAAAACAACATATATATAATATATGTTTTACATATATGTATAAATACTACGTAAAACATAGAAAGCATAATGTATGAAACATATGAAATTGATGTAATGTGCAGTATGCAGAAATACAAATATATATCTCATTAATTAAAACATTTGAAATACCTTAATATTGAATGTTATTAAATATCACTAAATATTGAGACATAATCTATCACCTTTTGGTCTATTATGCTTTTGAGCGTAAATGACCTGAGATGTACCTCCCTAGACAATATGAATAGGGGCATCATGGAACGCTCAGGATGTGTGCCTTAGGCTGGTATGAGTGTAGCATTAAGCAGCATTTTACCTTCTCCAAGGATGATGCCATATTATGAAGAAAAGATGACTGACTTTACTTGGCTTAGTTTCTGGTGTCATTCTAAGGTGATGCAGTATTGGTCAGTGTGGACATATATGGTTAACAGACCATGCTGCTTTGCCAAGGATGGTCTGCTCCTCTCCTTCTAGTTGTTCAAACATTAGCTTAGAAATTGCCATCCCCACATAGTGCTTTTTTAGGTAATGCTAAGCTGAAAGTACTTCTGAAATAGCAAATCAAAACCAACAATATCCAAAGGTGTTTTTGGTCAATGCTAGCAGTCTAAACAAAACCCTCACTCCCCAGAAGCTCTCCTAACCTTAGAGAATGCTGACATTTATGCAGTCACTGAGACATAGTTTAAAGCTGTGTAGAGCACACTGACAGTGCAAGGTTATAATGCCTTCTATACATTTAGACCATCCACTACACAGACGGGAACTAAAGTTGGAGGTGTCTCAGTTTACATCATAAACAAATATACCCGCAAAGGCGTGGAACTTCTCCATATTTTAATCACAATAGGCAAAATCCAATACCACTTCCTTAGAAGCTAAATGTCCCCCTATAAGACCAAGGAAACCCATAACATACATTTAAAATTACTGGAAACACTCAACATCCAAACTAATATGATATTCATGGGTGACTTTAATTACCCCACTATTAACCGGGTATCATATATGACAAACATGCAGGCACAGAAACTCCTGGATTTTGTGAACACAACCTTCTCTCTAGACCAGATTGCCAATGTGCACACACACACACACACACACACACACACACACACACACACACACACACACACACACACACACACACACACACACATGTATGTATGTATGTATGTATGTGGGTTCATGTCAAACCCACGACATGTTGAAATATCGAAAGTGACTACACCGAAACGAAACCATCAACATTTCAAAACATCGACAGTACAGGTATACGACAGGACAGCGCTAACATGGGTCCTGCAAGGGGGAAGTAGTATGGGTACAGTATCATATCATATCCTTTACTTCCCCCTTGCAGGACCCATGTTAGCGCTGTCCTTTCGTATACCTGTACTGTCGATGTTTTGAAATGTCGATGGTTTAGTTTCGGTGTAGTCACTTTCGATATTTCAACATGTCGTGGGTTTGACATGAACCCATGTATGTATACATGTATAGATCGATCTATTTTCAGCCCCTTTTTTCCATTTTGCAGATGGGGTCAGGGTGTCACTTCAACAGTGACAAGCATCTCAAGCCAAGGTTTACACCACTGGGTGGCTAGCCCTGCACAGTAGTTCATTCATACCACACACTCACACATACAATCTCATCTATGGCCAATTTACTGTGTCCAATCCAGCTGCTGCATGTCTTTCTAATGTGGGAGGAAACTGGAGCATCCGGAGGAAACCCATGTGACCACAGGGAGGACATGCAGACTCTGCACAGAAGGCAGCCCAGCTGAGAATCAAACCGGAGAAGCTCTTTCTGTGAGGCAAAAATGATTATTACTACACCATTGCACCCACACACACACAAACACAGATACACACATTATATATATATATATATATATATATATATATATATATATATATATATATATAGATGCACACACATACACACATATTTAATGACCGGGCTAGTCTAACTGGATATATGTCCATTTTCAGTAGAGGCCCGGGGAGAAAAGCTCCTGCAGGTTACAAAGACAAGTATACAATATAACAGTAGACAGGTTTACAGAAAAATCATTAGATACAATAAAAAAATGACATGAAATAAAAACACTTAGTAACAATTTTAGTAAGGGATACTCATAAAAAAGAAGACTTTTTTTTTTTTTTTTTTTAATTTATTATGAGGTTAGAAGATTGGAAGATAGGGAAAGAGCAATAGTTATTAGATGAGAGTAGAAGTTCACATTTTATCAGGGAAGTATACACTATAGTAGCATGAGCAATAGGAACCAAGTTTAGTTATGAAATTTTTGTATATTGGGTATAATCAGTCAGGGTTGGAGCAGGGACAATGCCAATGATTCTTTAGATATTCTTTAAGATGCTTTTTGAATAGATGTGTGGAGGCAAGTGAAGACAATTCAGTTGGAAGTTGATTCCAGATTTTACCTACTGTGTTGGAAAAGAGTGAGTCCCCTGCTTTGTTGTTTGATTTGACATTAGAAACTAGAGGTTTGCTAGCTGAGCGAAGTGTAGGGAGATTTTTGTAGGGGGTGATTAGATTAGTGAGTATTGGTGTATTATTGGGGTGATAGAGGATTTTTTGGGTTATCACAAGTTGCTGATAGAGTAGCTTATTATGCAGTTCAAGCCATCCCAATTGTTTGAGGTTATGACAGTGGTGAGTTCTATAGGGGGAACAGGTAGCAAATCTAGCTATGTTATTATGACAGGTGGAAAGTTTATTAATGTTATTTCTAGATAGATTAGTATAAATTGCAGAAGCATAGAAGAGGGTAGAGGAAAGGTGGGTCTGCGCAAGAGTAATTCTGGCTGGAG
This sequence comes from Protopterus annectens, assembly GCF_019279795.1. Taxonomy (NCBI): domain Eukaryota; kingdom Metazoa; phylum Chordata; order Ceratodontiformes; family Protopteridae; genus Protopterus; species Protopterus annectens. The sequence goes on from NC_056733.1 coordinate 1,409,940,515, forward strand.
GGGTAAGGAAGGGCTTGATTCTATAGAGAGCGCCTAATTCTTTGTTGACAGTTTTTATTGTTGAATTAATATGTTCATCGAAGCTAAGGGAGTTGTCAATTGTAACTCCCGGTAAGTGGGTAGAGGTATCAGGGACTATATTAGTGCCATTGCTAGAGGTTACTATAAAGTTAGGGATAGATGACTTAGGAGTAGGAGCAAAGAGTAGTAGTTTTGTTTTTTTGGGGTTCAGAAGGAGGCAGTGTTGCATGAACCATTTTCAACAGTGTTTAATACTGATTGGGTTTGGAGTTAAAGAGAGTTTTTGGATTTGGCAGAACAAATTAATGTTGAGTCATCTGCATATTGGATGCAAGTGGCTTGTGGAATATTGGTGTGTAGATTGTTAATAAATAATGAGAAGAGAAGAGGACCTAAAATCGAGCCTTGAGGTACACCAGTTGTCACTGGGAGGGAAGAAGAAAGGGTATTATTCCAAAGGACAGCCTGCTGTCTGTTTTCAAGATAGGATTTAAACCAAAGAAGTGATTGTGAGTCAAGTGATTGGGCTTTTAGGATTTCAATGAGTAAGTTGTAATTCACCATGTCGAAGGCCTTTGAGAGGTCTATAAATAGGGCAGAAGAGAAAGTATTGTTGTTGCGATTTTCATTAATAGAGTTGGCGAAGGATAGTAGAGCAGTAGTAGTGCTGTGGAATGGTCTAAAGCCATGTTGGCAATTGGCAAGCAGATTATTGTGGATAAGGTGGTCAAGTAGCTGTCTATGTATGCATTTCTCCATTATTTTAGCAATGGGTGAGAGTAAGGCTATAGGCCTAAAATTTGACAGCTTAGTAGATGTGCCACCTTTGTGTAGGGGGGTGATGTGGGAAACTTTCCATATGGATGGGATTTTGCTTTCAGAGATAGTTCTATTTATAAGGATGGAGATGGGGTAGGCAATGGCTTTAGATGCTATTTGTAGGTATTCTGCTGGGAGGCAATCAGCAGAAGGGGTGCAGGGTTTGAGGTTTTGAAGGAATTTAGAAATGAGGGATGTAGGAACAAGTTGTAAATGAAAAGTAGGAGTTGTAGGATAAGGGGTGTTTAGAGGCAATGCGGTGTTTGATGGTATAGAATTTGCAAGGTTTAGAATGGCTTCAGTAAAATAGTTATTGAAAGCATCTGGAATCTGGTTGGAGTTATTTTGGAATCGAGAAGGTGAAGGAGTTTTAGAGTGTCCTGGTTGAAGTAGTTTGTTAATGCCTGACCAGAATTTTTGAGGTTGTGCTTTTTGGGATTGAAGGAGTTTAGAGTAGTAGTCTTTTTTATCTCTGAGAATGTCTTTCTTGGTGGCATTTCTTAATTGTTTGAAATAAAGGTGATCTGATGGACGTTTAGAAGCTCTCCATTTGTTCCAAATCTTATTTCTGAGGTGAATCTTTTGCCTAGTTTCCTTTGTTAGCCAGGGGGCAATTTTGGGCCTTAGGCGGGAGGATCTAATTGGGGCATGGGAGTTTAAGATTTGTAGGAATTTTGTATTAAAAAAGGTTACTGCTTCATCTAGTTGGAAGTTTAGCATAGGAGACCAATCACATGTTTTGAGTTCATTTTGGAAGGATTGAGGATTGAAGAATTTTTTGGAGCAGCAGGTTATAATATTATGAAAATTAGGACAATGGGTTTTCTGCCTAATAACATAGGTTATCATGTGGTCACTAATATTGTCTGGAAGGATTCCTGGTTTATAGGTAGTAAGATGGCTATTGAGAAGGATCCAGTCTAAGGTGGTAGCTTTATTACTTGGTTTATGGATTCTGGTAGGAGTGGTAATTATTTGAGAGAAACCATGTAGATTTATGTGATTGGTAGGATTGTGTAAAGAGCAAGTTATCCAGTCTATCTTAAAGTCTCCTAGAATAATGGTTTCTTGAGGCAGGTGTGAGGAGAGGTGATAGAGTATGTTTTCAAGTGTATTTATATTATTTCCTGGAGGAAGATATATACAAATAACATAGATGGATTTGGAATTGTTAACTACTAGCTTGGCAGTTAGGATTTCTGCATTGTTAGTTGGCGGTAGGTGCATGTCAAAGGTACTAACTTGGAGTCCTGATTTGTACAAAATGGCTACTCCACCACCTTTTTTGGTTTTACGTTCATTTCTTAGGATATTGAACCCTGGAGGAATAATAACCTGGTCAAGGATAGTGGGTTTTAGCCATGTCTCTGTTATGCAGAGAATGTCAAAGGAATAAACTTGTAAGAGTGCATGAAGGTAGGTAGTTTTGTTGTTAATACTACGGATGTTAAGGTGTGCTATCAGGAGGGAGTTAGATGGTCTATTTATAGTGGTGTGATTAGGTGTTGTTGAGTTATTTGGGAGATTGAGTATATGAGTATTGGGACCGAGGTTAAGATGAATATTGCCAGCTAATAGAGGGTGTTTTTGAGGGAATTGGATACACTTTAGAATTTTGTAGATAGTGAGAATGGATGGTTTGACATGGAGGTAGGTTAAGTGAGTAGGTCTATGGTACTTAGGAAGTAGGTATGTAGAGGTACAGGTTATATTACTATGTTGGAGAGTATGTCTTAGGGAATTAGGGAGAGTTTGTTGGTTGGGATAGTGTCCAAGGAAGGAGAATTGTTCAAGGGAGTTTAGTGTGTAAAGGTATAGTGAGAGCTACAAGAGTTGCAGTTAAGATTAGAGGATGAGTGGAAAATGATTTCTGTGTTGGATCGATCCATTAGGTTGAAAGAGAAATGGTAGAAATCAGTGGAGAGAGAGATTGAGTGGGAAGGGGGTGGAGAGTGGTATGGAAGTAGAGGGAAGGAGGAGGGAGAGGAGAGTTAAGTGAGTTGGTTTGAAAGAGATATGAGAGTGGAAGTAAAGAAGTGTGGTGGATTGGGTGAGATAAGGGTTAATAAAAAAGAGTAAAAAGGAGGAGGAAGAAAAGTTTCTATACTGTGTAGTGGTTCAAGGTAGGGTGAGAAAGGAACAGGTGTTGGAAGTAATCCTAAGAATAGTTAAGATAGGAAGTTGCAGATGTGGGGGGTGAGGCAGAAGTGTGGCAGGGAGTTTTGATAGGGGGAAGAAACAGGAAGGGGAGTGGTAAAGGAGGTATATAGTTAGGACCACTGGGGGTGGGTGGGAATTGGGGGTAGGGTAGGGGAGCAGAGTGAGCCCGAAGGGCGAACGGAGCGGGTTAAAGCAGGTAAGTAACAGATTCCCTGGAGTCAATCAGAGAGGAGGAGGAAAGCCAGAGACAGATGCAGTAGTCACAGGTAAGTATTGAGTGACTTCTGTAGTTCAAATGACAGAAGAAAAGGGGGATAGGATGAAGGATAAGATGATAGAGTGGAAAGGGAAAGAAAAAGAAAGGCTAAAAGAAATAGAGAGGAGATCCTAAAGAGAGTGAGAGAAGAGATTAGTGGGTGAGCAAAAGGTAAGACGAGAAAAGGGGAAATCAGGTAGGGGAGTAGTATCATTAAATTAGGAGAAACCAGTGGAAAGGTAATAGCAAATAGGTTGGCAAACAGCGCCCTCTAGTGGTAAAGGAGCAGAATGCGGGATAAGTTAGAAACAAATAGTAGCTAGAGGTGACTCTGACAGAAAAGTCAGGGAGGGGGGAATACACCGCAGGTACAAGGACAGGTAAGGGTCTGGCTGCTGGCTATCTGACTCAGTGCCTTAAACAATCTGTAAAGCTGGGTAGGAGATATCTAGAAGGTTAGACTAAGTTTACACAATGGTTGCAGAGAGGATAAGTCTAAATATACTTTAATGTGTAGGACCAGGGAAGAAACATACTTTCTTATTTGATTGACTCAGGAAGGTTTACAGTCTGAGTGAGTCAGCAGAATTAGATGACCTCCTGTTAGGATGGCTTGAAGGCAGGTTTGTGACAGGGTCCCTTAAGACCACGCAGGTCCTTTCAGTGGAGAAGAGGGGTCAAGCTAGGCAGAATAGAAAGATACAATAGGCATTAGGAGTGAGGGCAACAAAACAGTGAAATCAGACCCTTAATTTCAAGTAAAGAGCACACAATGCAGACACTAAGGCAACAGTATTAAGTTAGCTCAGTAAACATTCATGAGGCATTATCAAGAGACAATTTCATCATCCTTAGGAATAGTAGGAGAGAGACTCTTATTATTACATGGAATAACAAAGTACTCCTGAGCAAACAATATCAGCTTACTTCTGTCCGATAAATAAAGTACATGCACAATGTCTGACTGTATAAGAAACACTTAGGCACAGTAGGTTGTACAAAAACATATGTAAGAGCAAAATGATCAGGCCTGCCTTGTATTGACAGGGAAATTGATACAGTGACTAGAATAATGCACACTGTGAAAATTGCCCAAAAAACAAGAAAAAGCAGTTCTTAAAAGTGAAATGCACAACTTCTAGATGAAAATAGTCCAAAAACAATTAATACTGTTCATGAAATAACATGGGGAGGTACGGGGAGCCAAATAGTATGGATGCGCCTAGGAGTATGATTAAGCGCTAATGTGGAGGAGCAACCTTAGGGCAGCTAACAACATGGGAGGGTAAGATAGAGAACTAGGCTTGAAGGGAGGTGCGGGAGCCCAATACTGCAAGGGTAATCCAATGTAGGACAAAAACGCTCTCGCAGAAGGGCATAGGTAGGACGGGTTCCGCCAGATGCTGAAAAGGAGCAGTGAAGACAAAAGAAGAAGAAAAAAAACAACCTTATCAAAGGATATACAGCTCTTTCAAAAAGAGCTGTTACAGAAAAAAAGAATGAAGCCTTACAGTAGGGTCAAAAAACACTCTTATTAAGAGCTAACATTGAGCGGTATACTCCAGGTTAAAACGCTCTAACAGGCGAGCGTACTTAGGGAGAAGTAAAAAGAGAAAAAAAAGAGAAAAGACGAATGAAGCCTTAACGTAGGGTCAAAAAGCGCTCTTATTAATGAGCTAACCTAGAGCGGAGTGCTCCAGGATAACGCTCCTTACAAGCAAGCGTACTTAGGGAAAGGAGCTAAAAGACAACACAGAAAGGAGAAAAAGATGCTTAAAGGACGGGAAAAGTGCACTTACAAGGGGTGTGTTTTGTTGAGGTTTACACACACACAAATATATGTTTCTCTCTCTCTCTCTCTCTCTATATATATATATATATATAGCTACATATAAATATATATATATATATATATATATATATATATATATATACGCACACACACACACACACACACACACACACACACACACACACACACATATATATATATACACACACACACACACACACTCACATGGTTTATATCTATCTATATATATATATATATATATATATATATATATATATATATTACATTACACACACACACACACACACACACACACAGGTGGGTACACATGAAAAAACAGAGGAAGAGTATGACTGCCCCAAAAGAAATTGTCTTGCTCCCTAACTGAATTATATGAACCTGAAAAAGGAGAAAGCCATCCCTGAATGTCTATAGATCACTGACTTTGTTGTACAAGATCTTCTCAGCTATCTAGATTTTCACTGAATGTTCAGATTTTTGCCTCATACCTTCAGTCTATTCTTCATAAAACTGGTGGTTTTCTGACTTTACTAAAAATAATGACATACCTTTTAGTTTAAAAATGTATCTCCTTTAGGAAATACGAACTTAATTCCAGGTAATCAATCAACTTTCGAAGTTTAGTATACATGAAAAACAATTTTTGTCAACTTCCCCCACCCAGTAATTTTAGTATTTGTCCAGATTTCTTGTGCACTTTCCTGCACACTGAGAAGTATGGGAGCTACAGCAGGAATGTAATTTAAATGCAGAGACATTTCATTTGGGAATTAATTGATCCCTGCAACAACATTTCCATATTGGGCATTCATAAGATCTGTGCATCCACCCCTACAAAAATGAGCAGTTGTGGGATTATGAGGTTGATCCACTGGTGAAATTATTGAAACATCGCAAAGAGTGAGAGATTACAACCTAGATGCTGAGGCTTCACTCCCAGGCAAGAAACCTTTTTTGGAAGGAGAGAGTGTCCCTTTACGTAGTAGGTGGTTGTCAATGACCATAAGACAATTGCAACATAGTCTCTGGATGCCTACTGTATTTTAATCATGATGGCTGCAGTAACAGTCAGAAAGTGTAGCTTCATGGTTCCAATTGCTTTCCACTGTGGGGCTGGAGGGCGAGTAGTGCCTAAGAGATTATTAGGAGTTGCTTAACTGGAGTGTTATCTATCTACATGAGTAATGCAAGTCTATACACAAATAGGAATGAATCACTTTGCATGACTACTGACTATTAAGTGTGCTCATAATTTATTTATTTGTTTCCACTTTGATTACCGGGGAAGTCCACTGGGTCAGAGTGACCTGTTTTCAGTGGAGGCCTGGGGAGAAAAGCTCCAAGATACATAATACAGATAAGATGCAGAAATACACGGATGTCAGTCTTACATAATATGGAAACAGTTACAAGTAAGTACCTTGAAAATATGCATAATAAGCAGAAAAGCATTGAGTGTGGACTTATTGTTCAGTGTGTACACTCAGATATTAGGTGAGAAGATGTTTTATATACATACTTTTAAGTAAAATGAGGATACACTATACATGCACAATTTCAGAAAAGAAATTAGTAATGGAAAGCTATATACAACATTTACAGTGTTGAACCATAAGAAATAAGCAGCTAATAGAGAAAGGAGAGCTAAGAAAATGCTCGTGGGAGCATAGCTGAAGGAGAGTTATTGAGGTTATCGATAGCTATTGTTATTGTATTGATAGTTACTGATAGCTAATGGAGAAGGGAGAGCTTAGAAAATACTCATGGGAGCATAGCTGAAGGAGAGTTATTGAGGTTATCGATAGCTATTGTTATTGTATTGATAGTTATTGATAGCTAATGGAGAAAGGAGATCAAAGTAAATGCTCATGGGAGCATAGCTGAAGGGAGTTATTGAGGTTATCGATAGCTATTGTTATTGTATTGATAGTTACTGATAGCTAATGGAGAAGGGAGAGCTGAGAAAATGCTCGTGGGAGCATAGCAGAAGGAGAGTTATTGAGGTCTTAGGAACCTGAGGGGGGAACCCCCAGGAGCATAGCTGAAGGAGAGTTGTTGAGGGCTTAGGAACTAGAGTGGGGAAAATCCCCCAGAGGAATGGACTAAAGAAGATTAGGTTGGATGGTGGCAATTACATTTCCATTTTGTGGCCAGGTGTTTGGTAAGCTGAGTTTTGAAGTTTTCCAAGTTTGGGATGGTTCTTAGAGAGGGAGGAAGGGAATTCCATTTTTTGCCTAGAGAGACAGTGAGGAGAAGTTGGCCTGCTGTACTTTTGGGTTTGGGGATAGCAATTAGGTTTTGATGCTTGGATCTGAGAGCTCTATTGGGGGTGTAATGGGGGAGGATATTAGCGCTGGACACTTAGTTGGGTGATATACAAGTCTGTTTGCAGTGGTGAGGTGGAGGAAGTCAAAGTAGTTTGGGAGTTCAAGCCACTTTAGGGATCTTAGGGTACGGCAGTGATGGGTAGAAGGTTTAGATTTGGTAGCAAATTTTGAGATTTTTATTATAGCAGTTTTCTAGTTTGGTGGAAGTAGAGGAGGATAGGTTAGTTAGCAGTGGGGCTCCATATAATAAGGAAGGCAGTAGATAAGTATTGGCTAGAGTATTCCTAGTAGTATAAGAGAGGAAGCGATTGTTCCTATACAGCATACCTAGCTTTTGGTGGGTTTTTTAATATTTTGTTGAATATGGATATCGAACTTGAGATGTTCGTCAATAGTAATATCAAGTAGTTTAGCGGAAGGAACCACTTCTATAACTGAATTAGTTTGACTTAGCACCTTGAAGGCATTTTTGTTGTAGGAGAATGACTTTGTGGGAGTGAAAAATAGAATTTTTGATTTGTTTGCATTGAGAGAGAAGTGGTTTTGGTGCATCCAATTTTTGGTGGTTGAGAAGGCAGCTTGTGTTAGTGTTTTAGATAAGTAAGGTTAGGTTCTGTGTCTGCACAGTGCACAGTTAAAATGGCTGTGCAAGAAGCAGTGTCTTGCAAACACAGGCAAATTATGATAGCACATAAAGTCAAGAAATTCAATTAATCCATTGGCCAATAGCAAAACAGCACAATTCAAAGTTCTACAAACAGTCAGAGGCTTTGAAATGCCTTAGTTCTTCCAGTACTCTCACTAGTATTTAAACCTGAGCAATTCTGATTCAGATCACACGGCTGACTGTGTGGCACTGAGGGATGAAGCCCTGACTGTGACCCAGATAACCAGAGTTTCAGCTTAGCACTGGGTGCTGGAAGAGGCAAGTGGAATGGATAGTCATGAGTATTGAAGAATGGTTCTCCATTAGTTGATGGGAGAAAATGTTCAGGTTGGGAAATCACTACCCAGTAAATGGGGACTTGCAAAGCACTGAAATAGCCATGTTTAGGGACATGGGCCTGATGCTTAGCAAGGGATACTAGCACTTATTACTGTGTGGGTGGTAGCATGATCCTTCACATGGAGGATATAGGATGCCCCACTGTGACAAACTTACTCATGCCAATCACCAGGGGCGGGGTAAGGGCCTAAAATAGAAATGTCATAATTTCTATGATGCTTGCATATGTAAAAGCCACGTCCATGGCTGCCTGGATCATGGCCCATCATGGAAGGTTCTTATCCTTGCACAGGGGACTTCCTAGTTTTGGTTGATAAACTTGGTCAGGTCAAATCATGGGAATAGCTTGATAGTCTGCAGGCACTTAGGTAAAAAGCACCTAGAACAAGGGAAATAAAATCTTCAAAAATGCTACAAGGTCACATGGTGGCACATCTTTCCTGTGACCAAGTGATTTGCCTATAATGCAGTGACAGGCCTACCACAACTGATATGGTCTCAGTGCCATTCCACAACTCACAAGGCAGTCATAGCCATGCAATTGCATTACTGTATATCTGGTGCTGATAACACTGCCTTCTGATGAAGACAATCACATAACTGTGACCAGACACTATGCAAACCCTTACTGGACCAGTGGGCTATCGAATATTAATGAGTGGCATAGCTAGGCTTAAAAATGTCCTGTGACATCCTTTCTCTGGGCCAGTGATCAGGGAGTCTCAATCCTCACCACAGACACTGGCGGGGTAATGTTCATTTTGAGAGAAATACACACGCACAGTATTTTTAGATGTAGGTCTCTATAACAAACACAATTACCCTTAAAAGCACACAGGGAACACACTCCAATACTGGGGCTGGACTGTCTCTCTTCAGGCTCCAAATAAGAATCCACACTGACCACTAAGGAGCTCCGTGTCCCTGTTCCTAGTAGCTGACACACACAATCTGAAATCTGATTTTTCACACACACACACACACACACACACACACACACACACACACACACACACACACACACACACACACACACACACTCACACACACACCGTGGAAAAAGGCTGACAGAGATTACCTGCTCTGCCACCTTTGCCCAGACTATAAGGTAGTTACACTGCCATCAGCGAGCTACTCTAAGGCTCTTACAAGGGTACCCAATTATATTGAGTAAAATTAATATTAATATTTATGGTAGTGTTTCACCAGTGCAGCAAGACTTTCAGGAGCAGCCACAGTGTCAGCAAATAAATGTAAGTACTCTCCAAGTGTAAAATATTCTCTAAAATACCAGCTAGACTGAGAAATTTAAATAGATTTAATAATAATTAATACAAGGAAAACAGAACAATACTGAACATCTCTTCATAATAAACACCAGAGTTTCAGCCACAGGAAATATATAAAATAACACAGATGGATAAATTCACACAGATACAGAAAAAAAATGACACTTGGCTATTCTCACTATATTTTCCTAAATGATTAAAGACTTACTGTTCCCTATTTAAGTTACTTACTACAACAAGGCAAGATGATAGGTTCATAGGTTCATAGGTAGGTACTAGGCTATCTGCCCGAGGGCATTTATAAGCCTAGCCAGAGTGTGCCAGCTTTTGCTGCCCCATTGATTAATTAACTGAGCCTCTGTCAAGAAGAGCCAATGAAGTGATCCCAGGGGTGTTTTTTCTGTTACCCATCCACTCATCAAGGATTCTCTTGAAGAGTGTTAGTGAGGGGCTCTGCCTAATGTAGTTAGGAATTTTGTTCCATAGCATGGGGAGTCTCTGTGACAGAAGTCTATCCCTCCAGCATGTTTTATTTATTGTTGTGGCAAGGATTAGCTCACTAGAGTGAATGGCTCGCAGTGACACCTCTGAGTAAGCGATATGCCACTGAGTACAGCTGGAGTTTTTCCAGTTGGGCTGCATAGGACATATGTTTGAGACCAGTAATCCTCTTGGTGAGATACTTTTGTGGTCTTTCCAGCTGTTGGAAGTGTCTTGAGAGGTACATCCCAAATGGGGCATTGTACTCTATGATGGGTCTGATGAGTGACAAGTAGAGGGGCACTATAACCTCTTTATTTCTAGATGCAAACCCTTTAGTGATTAGATGGGCTACATAGAAGGATTTCCTAACTACTTTGGCAATATGATTGTCAAAGGAGAGACTACTATCTACCTGGGCCCCCAGATCTCTTATTACCTCTTCTGTATTAAGGGGGTGCCACCTATGTGGTAATTCATGGGTGTTATGTTTTTCCCAAATGGGATGACTATGCATTTTTTGGCATTTAGCTTGAGACCATGACTTTGACATCAGGTGTCTGTCTCAGTAAGGCCCTTTTGGAGAATGACCATGTCAGCCAGAGAGTCAGTTATGACTCCCAGTTTGCAGTCATCATCAAACTTGGTTAGCCATAGTCCACCTGTGTTTGCCTGTACATCTGAGAAGTATATGCTGAACAGTAGGGGTCCCAGGACTGAGCCTTGTGGAACACCACTTGTGACTGGTTTAGAGTCGGACCTGGAGCCCGCTATCCTTACCATGTGAGTTCTGTCTGTAAGCCAGTTGGCAACCCATCTCATGATGTAGGGGTTTAAGTTCAGACTGGTGTATTTTTCTATAATTCCCGAGTGGGGAATGGTGTCAAAAGCCTTGGCGAGGTCAAGGTAGGCTGTGTGAACTACCTTCACCTCATCTATGACCTTGGTGACTGTCTTGAAGAAGTCAACCAGGTTTAGTAGTCATGATCTGCCCTTAACAAAGCTGAACTGGGTTGGGTCAAGTGTTTGGAGGTTCCCAATGTCTTTGTTAATGAGTTCCATGAAGATGTGCTCCCATAGCTTTGCAGACCAGGCTAGTCAGGCTTATGGGGTGATAGTTACCAGGGTCAGTTGTTGCCCCTGCTTTGTGGAGTGGAATAACCATTGCTATGCGCCATTCTATGGGCATGTAGCCTGTGGAGAGGCTGAGGTTGAACAGTGTGTTTAGGTGGGGGGGGTTAGTTCATTCTGTAGTTCGTGTAAGATGCAGCCTGGGACACCATCTGGCCCCATTGATGCTGTGCTTTTGGCTTTTGAAAGGGCTGTTTTCATCTGTGCGTCTGTGATTTCTGGGACACTACACTTTTCCAGAATTGTTGTGGGCCCTTTTGGGGGTGAGAGGGGGTGAAGTTTGCACTGAATCTATCTACCAAGATGTTGGCAATATCAGTGGGTTCAGTATATTTTGTGCTATTTTGCACTAGCTCAGAGCATATCTGCAAGTTGCCACTTAGATTCTTGACATAGCTAAATAAGGCTTTGTGGTTATCTTTCAAATCCTTGGCTATTTTTCTTTCAAAGTTAGCCTTGGAGGATTTTATGAGGGACCTTAGTTTCTTACTGATACTGATCAGGGACGTCTTTCCTTCTTGGGATTTGCTTTTTTTCTGAACTAGTTTCCTACTTCTGTTGTATAGCCTGTTTATGGCAAGGGTCCACCAGACTGGTTTCCTTCTCTTAGGGGAGTGAGTCTTGGTTTTGCTAGGGATGGCACGATCCATGCATCCTTGTAGGTGCATAGAGCGCATTTGTAAAGGTTCCTGCATCTTGGACACTGTTATCCTTTAGCATGGGGGCTGTGAAACTTACCACCTCTGTCTTAGTTTGCTATAGAAAAGTTTTTCACTGTGGTTTCCTTGGTTAGAGGTGGTGGTGTGGTGTGGACATCCAGAGTGATTAGTTTATGGTCTGATCTAACCAGTGACAGGTTAACCTCTGGTGTGGAACACATGTCACCCATGTTGGTGATGACCAGGTCCAATATGTTTTCACCTCTGGTAGAGGAGTTTACCAGCTGATCCAGGGCATTTGAGTTGATAAATTCCAGGAAGCACTGGACCTGGGAGTTTGTACTTGAGTAGTTTTCCCAGTTAATGGTAGGGTTATTGAAATCACCCACTATCAGGATGTTTGGTAGGACCTTCATGTTTTTCAGTGTCTCCAGAAAGGTGGAGTGGGGGTCCTGGGTCATGGAGGGTGATCTGTAGCGGGCCACAATTTGCATTGCAGATTTTCCTGATGTTAGTTACACATGGATGATCTCGGAGGTATCATGCTGCACCACTAACCTGGAGGTGTAGGTATCCTTGATGAATATGGATAGACCCCCTCCTTTTGTGTTTTGGTCCATGTTCTGTGGCTGAAATGTGTGATATGAGTTGTAGCCTGGTAGTGCTGGGATGCTCTGTGGAGCCTTGAACCAGGTTTCAGTTACTGCACAGATGTCGAACGTTCTCCATACTGAGGAGTGCTTCGAGCACATGCATTTTGAGATTTAAACTCCTGGCACTGGGTAGCATAACCCTCATTTTTTTATTTGTGCTGTTTACGGAGGTGGGTTTGACTTTTGAGCCTTGCCTAAAAAAGGCACTATGGGGGCAGCAAGAGCCTTGGCCAGTATTCAAAAGTCTAGGGGTGAAAGGTGCAAGCCATCTCTTGTGAAGCAATGAGGCCTGTCGAGCATGTTGTCCCAGGCTGACAGACACTGGATCCCCTTTGAATGACACCAGAAGCTTAGCCAATTGTTGAAATTGATCATTTTTTCTTTATACTGCGGTATGATTCTTGGTGAGGGCAGGATGCTACTCAGGGTCAGGGTCATGTAGTCCAGGGAGGTACATCTCAGGTCATTCACACCAACATGAACAATGACAGAGTCATATTTATACTTGTTTTGCAGTGACCTGAGTGCTTGTGTTATGTGACGGAGTCTGGCTCCTGACAGGCAGCTAACAGTAACCTTCTCCTTGTCCAGTCTAGTGAGTGGGACATCAGTCTGCCTGACTATAGAGTCACCTATTACTAGTGTGTTAGGTATGTTATTTTGCCTTAAGGGCTGTGATTGTGCAGCACACTGATTTTGTGTTTTATGTGTTGCCTGGTTTGTGACGGGAGGTGCAGGTTTTTTGGGTGTCTGTTTTGGAGGTCTGTGATGCTTTTGCAGATTTTTATTTAGAGCCTCTGAGTATGATTTTGTGTATTTATGTGTATTTTTTGCCAGTGCTGGTTTAGTATGTCTATGTGAGGCTGGAGGTGTGGTGCAAGTGTTAACCTTCTCCTCATGACTGCCTGCTCCAGTCTTGGGTGGAGAGAGCTTAGCCTCCAATTTAGCTATATCATTGCATCTCTCACATATGTTAATGTTTTGTGGTAGGAATTGAGGGTTGTCTGTGTATGTGAGGCAGTTGTAACATTGCCTCAGGATACTCAGTTTCACCAGCTGGACTGGAGATTATACCTGAAATTGCCCTTTGGTCATGCCTGAATAGTAGGGTGATCTGCTTAGTCGCTTGGTTGGTGAGGGGTAAATAATGAGCCTTGCCCTGCTGGGCAATCAAGTGTCGGGGTATATTAGTGCTTGCTATTAGGTCTGAGCAAGTGCTGGACTATAGGATGCTTTTTAAGTGCTTAGGTTGAGAGTTAGACTACTTTCAAGGGAAAAACTGAAGAGGAGACTTGGTGGAGCTGGGATAAATTTAGTACTAGCTAACCGGCACTGCCCAGATGTGCAAAACCGTGCAAATGAGCTTTTTACAGCAGGGAAGTGAAAGAGATAGAAATTAGCCCAAAATGGCCTATAAACTACTAACGTCTGGGCTGGAACCACTCCTCCAGGGACAGATGGATGCTCAAAGTTCCCTCTCTCACAGGTGAACAGAAAAACCTCCCTTTATCCAAGTAAGATATGGGCAACTCAGAAAATTGTAACACAGCCCTGAATTCAGCACTAGCCTGAAAACTGGACTATACTAGCTTAGAAAGGTGGGAAACAAGGACATTTTTTTTTTAAAAGATAAGGCAAAAACAGTAAAAAGTACACTTAAAACAGCTTTAGATGACTACAAGCAATCAGAAAAGGCTTTTAAATATTACCCAATTAACCAGTAAAAAAATCTCAAAACTGAGCCCTCTTTCTGTAGTATTCAGTCAGACAAGTTCTACCTGCACACTCCTGCCACTGGGGTGCAGGGGAACCTTCTCCAAAAAAGAATGCCTGGATTAGTGCTCAAGTTATACAAACAAAGCCAGATTCAGCAGGCCCGGATCTAGTCTATGCTACAGCAAACAAGGTGCACCGATTTCAGTAAGAAACAGTTCTAATATGCAGGCACTATAAGCCTTTAACCAGAAATTCCCAGCTCAGAAGGGCAGAGTCCAGCCTCTCCTCCCACAAGAGTGCAGACCACGAACCTTCTTAATGTAAAATAATTGGCCTGAAGCCCAAGTGATTAAACCAGAACTAATACATTTTTAGAATAACAGACACTGAGCCCTCAATCAGCAGTTCCCAACTTAGAAGGATGTAAGCTACCTGTCCTGCATAACAGTGCAGACCACAAACCTTCTTAATATAAAACAACTGATCTGAAACCCAAGTGCTTAAACCAAAAGGCTTAGAATGATAGCTGCACTTTAATTAGGTTACTACAAAGCAGTAATAATTACAATTGAATACTTTTAAGAAGGCCTGGATTAGTGCTCAAGTTATGCAAACGAAGCTAGATTAAGCAGGCCTGGATCTAGTTTGTGTTACAGCAAACAAGGCGCACCAATTTCAGTATGAAACAGTTCAAATATGCAGGCACTATATGCCTTTAACCAGAAATGTCCAGCTCAGAAGGGCAGAGTCCAGTCTCTCCTCCCACAAGAGTGCAGACCACAAACCTTCTTAATGTAAAATAACTGGCCTGAAGCCCAAGTGATTAAACCAGAACTAATACACTTTTAGAATAACAGACACTGAGCCCTCGATCAGCAGTTCTCAACTTAAAAGGATGTAAGCTACCTGTCCTGCCACAACAGTGCAGACCACAAACCTTCTTAATGTAAAACAACTGGTCTGAAGCCCAAGTGCTTAAAACAAAAGGCTTAGAATGATAGTTACACCAAGCAGTAATAAATACAATTGAGTACTTTTAAGATGAAACAAAAGCAAAATAAAGAAGGAAGAAACACAAATACAGTAAAAGCAGATGAAAAAAGTGCAATTTTTTTGAGTGAGCAAATGAGATGGGCCCAGGAGGAGTATCCAAATGCAAATTTACAAGAGGGGTGGGCAGTTTCAAAGCCACCTAGATTAACACCAAAACAAAAGCAAAGAGGGTGGGTGGGGAACAAACTGAAAAAAACAAAGCCACAACTTCCAGCTAGATAGTATTAAATGCAACACAAATAAATAAATTTAAATGCTGTATTATTTGAAAACAAAGTACAGATACCCCCACTTATCACTGGCTATTCAAGAATTCTAACAAACATTAACTGAAAAAAACAGAGCCACAATATCCAGCTAGATAGTGTTCAATGCAAAACAAATAAATCAATGTAAATGCTATATTATTTGAAGAAAGTGCAGATACCCCCACTTATCACTGGCTATTCAAGAATTCTAACAAGCGTTAACTGAAAAAACAGAGCCACAACTTCCAGCTAGATATTATTCAATGCAACACAAATCAATCAATTTAAATGCTCTATTATTTGAAAAAAGTGCAGATACCCCCCACTTATAACTGGCTATTCAAGAATTCTAACAATAATTAACTGAAAAAAACAGAGGCACAACTTCCAGCTAGATAGTATTCAATGCCACACAAATAAATCAATTTAAATGCTTTATTATTTGAAAAAAGTGCAGATACCCCACTTATCACTGGCTATTCAAGAATTCTAACAAGAATTAACTGAAAAAACAGAGCCACAACTTCCAGCTAGATAGTAATCAATGCAACACAAATAAATCAATTTAAATGCTGTATTATTTGAAAAAAATTGCAAATACCCTCACTTATCACTGGCTATTCAAGAATTATAACAAGCATTAACTGAAAAAACAGAGGGACAACTTCCAGCTAGATAGTATTCAAAGCAACACAAATAAATCAATTTAAATTCTGTATTATTTGAAAGAAAGTGCAGATACCCCCCACTTATCACTGACTAGTCAAGAATTCTAACAAGAATTAGCTGAAAAAACAGAGCCACAACTTCCAGCTAGATAGCATTCAATGCAACACAAATATATCAATTTAAATGCTGTATTATTTGAAATAAAGTGCAGATACCCCATGTATCACTGGGTATTCAAGAATACTAATAAGAATTAACTGAAATAACAGAGCCACAACTTCCAGCTAGACAGTGTTCAAAGCATCAGAAATAAATCAATTTAAATGCTCTACTATTAGAAAAAAAATGCAGATACTCCCACTTATCACTGGCTATTCAAGAATGTTAACAAGCATTAACTGAAAAAAACAGAGCCACAACTTCCAGCTAGATAGTATTCAATGCAACACAAATAAATCAATTTAAATGCTCTATTATTTGAAAAAAAAAGTGCAGATACCCCCACTTATCACTGGCTATTCAAGAATTCTAAGAAGAATTAACTGACAAAGACAGAGCCACAACTTCCAGCTAGATAGTATTCAATGCAACACAATAAATCAATTTAAATGCTCTATTATTTGAAAAAAAAGTGCAGATGCCCCCACTTATCACTGGCTATTTAAGAATTCTAACAAGCATTAAGGGAAAAAACAGAGCCACAACTTCCAGCTAGGTAGTATTCAATGCAACACAAATAAATCAATTTAAATGCTGTATTATTTGAAAAAAGTGCAGATACCCCCACTTATCACTGGCTATTCAAGAATTCTAACAAGCATTAAGTGAAAAAACAGAGCCACAACTTCCAGCTAGATAGTATTCAATGCAGCACAAATAAATCAATTTAAATGCTGTATTATTTGAAAAAAAGTGCAGATACCCCCACTTATCACTGGCTATTCAAGAATTCTAACAAGCATTAACTGAACAAACAGAGCCACAACTTCCAGCTAGATAGTATTCAATGCAACACAAATAAATCAATTGAAATGCTGTATTGTTTGGAAAAAAGTGCAGATACCCCCACTTATCACTGGCTATTCAAGAATTCTAACAAGAATTAACTGAAAAAACAGAGCCACAGAATCCAGATAGATAGTATTCAATGCAACACAAATATATCAATTTAAATGCTGTATTATTTGAAATAAAATGCAAATACCCCCACTTATCACTGGCTATTCAAGAATTCTAACAAACATTAACTGAAAAAACAGAGGGACAACTTGCAGCTAGATAGTATTCAAAGCAACACAAATAAATCAATTTAAATTCTGTATTATTTGAAAAAAGTACAGATACCCCCCCACTTATCACTGACTATTCAAGAATTCTAACAAGAATTAACTGAAAAAACAGAGCCACAACTTCCAGCTAGATAGCATTCAATGCAACACAAATATATCAATTTAAATGCTGCATTATTTGAAATAAAGTGCAGATACCCCCATTTATCACTGGCTATTCCAGAATTCTAACACAAATTAACTGAAAAAACAGAGACACAACATCTAGCTAGATAGTATTCAATGCAACACAAATAAATCAATTTAAATGCTCTATAATTTGAAAAAAAAGTGCAGATACCTCACTTATCACTGGCTATTCAAGACATCTAACAAGCATTAACTGAAAAAAAAACAGAGCCACAACTTCCAGCTAGATAGTATTCAATGCAACACAAATAAATCAATTTAAATGCTGTATTACTTGAAAAAAGTACAGATACCCCCACTTATCACTGGCTATTCAAGAATTCTAACAAGAATTAACTGACAAAAACAGAGCCACAACTTCCAGCTAGATAGCATTCAATGCAACACAAATATATCAATTTAAATGCTCTATTATTTGAAAAAAATGCAGATACCCCCACTTCTCACTGGCTATTCAAGAATTCTAACAAGCATTAAGGGAAAAAACAGAGCCACAACTTCCAGCTAGATAGTATTCAATGCAACACAAATAAATCAATTTAAATGCTGTATTATTTGAAAAAAAAAGTGTAGATACCCCCACTTATCACTGGCTATTCAAGAATTCTAACAGGCATTAACTGAAAAAACAGAGAAACAACTTCCAGCTAGATAGTACTCAATGCAACACAAATAAATCAATTTAAATGCTGTATTGTTTGAAAAAAGTGCAGATACCCCCACTTATCACTGGCTATTCACGAATTCTAACAAGAATTAACTGAAAAAGCAGAGCCTCAACAGCCAGCTAGATAGTATTCAATGCAACACAAATAAATCAATTTAAATGCTCTATTATTTGAAAAAAGTGCAGATACTCCCACTTATCACTGGCTATTCAAGAATTCTAACAAGCATTAAGGGAAAAAACAGAGCCACAACTTCCAGCTAGATAGTATTCAATGCAACACAATCAATCAATTTAAATGCTCTATTATTTGAAAAAAGTGCAGATACCCCCACTTATCACTGGCAATTCAAGAATTCTAACAAGAATTAACTGACAAAAACAGAGCCACAACTTCCAGCTAGATAGTATTCAGTGCAACACAATCAATCAATTTAAATGCTCTATTATTTGAAAAAAGTGCAGATACCCCCACTTATCACTGGCTATTCAAGAATTCTAACAAGCATTAACTGAAAAAACAGAGCCACAACTTCCAGCTAGATAGTATTCAGTGCAACACAAATAAATCAATTTAAATGCTGTATTATTTGAAAAAAGTGCAGATACCCCACTTATCACTGGCTATTCAAGAATTCTAACAAGCATTAACTGAAAAAAACAGAGCCACAACTTCCAGCTAGATAGTATTCAATGCAACACAAATAAATCAATTTAAATGCTGTATTATTTGAAAAAAAGTGTAGATACCCCCACTTATCACTGGCTATTCAAGAATTCTAACAGGCATTAACTGAAAAAACAGTGCCACAACTTCCAGCTAGATAGTATTCAATGCAACACAATAAATCAATTTAAATGCTCTATTATTTGAAAAAAAAGGGCAGATACCCCCGCTTATCACTGGCTATTCAAGAATTGTAACAAGCATTAACTGGAAAAACAGAGCCACATCTTCCAGCTAGATAATATTTAATGCAACACAAATAAATCAATTTAAATGCTGTATTATTTGAAAGAAAAGTGCAGATACCCCCACTTATCTCTGGCTATTCAAGAATTCTAATAAGCATTAAGTGAAAAAATAGAGCCACAGCTTCCAGCTATAGTACCTACAATTTAAATAAAATAAATCAATTTAAATGCTCTATTATTTGAAAAAAAATGCAGATAGCCCCACTTATCATTGGCTAGTCAAGAATTCTAACAAGCATTAACTGAAAAAACAGAGCCACAATGTCCAGGTAGATAGTATTCAATGCAACACAATAAATCAATTTAAATGCTCTATTATTTGAAAGAAAGTACAGATACCCCCACTTATCACTGGCTATTCAAGATTTGTAACAAACATTAAGTGAAAAAATAGAGCCACAGCTTCCAGCTAGATAGTACTCAATGCAACACAAATAAATCAATTTAAATGCTCTATTATTTGAAAAAAGTGCAGATACCCCCACTTATCACTGGCTATTCAAGAAGATGTGGGTGAGTGCTCTTTCCTGTCAGGTTTCACCAACAGACTGCAGAGTACAATCTCTCACTAGTATTGTAAATTTCGTTTCATTGCTGGCTTACACAATGACATCACACACATTTGGTCACCTGACTTTTGTTCCCACACTACCCCCCTTTATTAGAAACTAGAGCCATGATTTGGCACAGATGTGCCACAATACACACTGAGAGCTTTGTTAAGATCTGTTGCAGCATCTGGAA
>NC_056733.1:1410396531-1410429031 GCF_019279795.1 Protopterus annectens
AACAAGACTGGAATCTCATGACATAAGGAACATGCATTGTTACTTTGGCTGGTTTTAATTAGGTTAGAATTTTTGATACTGCGATTGCACCTTTAATTTTGAAATGTCAGTCTGACTCACATGGTATAGGGAAGTAAATCCAAAGGCAGTTGACACTGGGAGTTAAAACAAGACTGGACTTGAAGAGACACAGGATATTTAAAAGAAAAGTGATACGATGGGTGGGAATGTGAGTAACTTGGCTAAAGTGGGTGTTGCTTTGGTTAGCTGTAATGTGGACCCGAATTTTAAACACTGGGATTGTCCCTTTAAAGCAGATTGCTCAACTTGCTGTCTCTATTAGTCCTGTTCATTGATACAGCCTCAAAAAAATCACCCATGCAGCTTTAAAAATGAATCCACTCAACTGTTTTCCCTGTTAGGCTTCCTATCTTTCCATACTGTTTTACTTTCACTTTGAAAACCAAGTTGAAAAACCTCTAGCTGGCTCTGAAACAATGATGTCACATCTTCCAGAGCTCTTGCTCTAGCTACCGGGATGTTTCCTCCCCCACAGTGATGTAATGCCCGCCTGATTTGCATGCTGTATAGAAAAGACAGTGGACCTCCCACATTGTGATGTCAGAGCTGCCTTGCCCAGCCCACTCTTAACTTAGCAAAAATGTCAAACCATAATCTCACTTTTCTGAAGAGCCCTACCAATACGTGACAAAGTACAAGCAGAAGCACAGTAACAGCTGCAAAAACTAAGAGGATAAATTTGCAATGACCATGTGTAGACATTAATTGCATGTTTTTACATAAGAAGCAGATGTCTGTCACAATTAATCGACAACACTACATCAGATTACAAGAAGTATGCAATACCGTAATTTTCGTAATTACCACTTAAAAAAAGCATGTAGGTGCTGTCATGCAAATCTGTGAAATATTTCATGTTTATAGTGCATCATTTGTTAACTATTTAACCAAGCAGGAAGGAGAAATAAGTGGGAGTTTGATGCTTTGCAAAACAGTGATTTTGATATCCATATCCAGTGCTATGGAGCTTGGTTCTATATTTGACAGGAGGAGTGCAACAAAAAAATCTCCCACTGTAAGGAAGGAAAGGCTGACAAGAAAACAGTACATTAGTCTGGTCACCTGCTGTGAGCTGTAAATCACATGCAGATAATGGGTCAAATTACCCTTAGCTCTTTGACAGCTTGGAAAGGTAGGTGTGAAGGGGGAGGGGAGATACCTTGAAAAACTAGATTTCAGCCTTCACAAAAGAAATCAAGTTAGCATTTCTGAGAAGAAAGAGCAATAAAATGCACTTTTCAGTTCTGTTCTGTAGCATTTGCACTGCTTGTGTTTAATGTAGTCATTGAAAAAGGATACAATTTTAACCAAAAGTAAGTGGCTATATAACACATCAGTGAATGCCTGTAAAATCAGTGGACTGACAGGAGCTTTAGGGAAAACTTGGCAGATCTGATGCAATTTTTTGGAGACAAACAATTAATTCTGGGATACTTACAGGCAGACTAAACAGTCAGAATTATTTCAAGATGTGGGACCCCATGTGGTCAGAGTCAGAAATTGCGTATAAAAATATCTAAAAAGCTGTAAATAGTCCCAGAGTGGTGTTAAAATGTAGGAAACACCAAACCATGATGAAATAAACATGTTTTTTGAGTCTGTGAGTGCAGTTGTCCTTTAAAAACCCGCATAAGATGGTTTCAGTAAAACCTGCTCTGGACCTAGAAACCATATCCAACTTACAATACTTAGTAAAGGTATGCACTGAAGATCAAGTGGCAGCTTCAAGGATGAAATTGGTGTCCAACCCCTTGAAGAAGGCACCAGAAGAAGCAGCAGCCCTAGTGGATTGAGCTCTAATAGAAGTAGACAGAGATTTGCCATGAAAAGTATAACAACAGGAAATTTCCTTAGATATCCAGGAGGAAATGGTTTGCTTACAAACAGCCAAACCCAATGTCCTGGGATGAAAGGAAATAAAAAGCTGATCAGAATTATGAATGACCATAGTTTTATCCAAATAGTGCCTGAGCTGTCTGTGCAAATCCAAGGTATGCAGGACCCTGTCACTAGCAGACGGGGAGAGAAGGGAATAAGGAGGGAGTTGTATCGACTGATTCAAGGACAACTCATTTACTACCTTGGGCATAAAAGAAGGATTAGAATGAAAATACACCCTGTCCTGTGAAAAACCAAATAAATGAGGAATGGCCATGAGGGCCTGGAGCTCAGAAACCCTCCAAACAGAAGTAAGAGCTAGCAATAAAACAGTATTCCAGGTATAATGGTGCAAAGAATAGAATATGCAGGCCTAAAAGGTGTCAATTTTTCCAAAACAAAATTAAGGTTCCAAGGAGGGGGAATAGGTTTCCTTGGAGGCCTAATATGCCGGACACCCTTAAGAAACTGTTTGACCTCAAAATGAGAAGCCAAAGGAGGATTCAAGGGCAGGCAAGCAGAAATAGCTGACAAATGAGCCTTCACAGAATAATAGGCCAGGCCAGACTGGAGCAATTCACACAAATAAGAGAGGAACAGAGGGACCCCCACTGAAAAATTTCATGGTTATGAGCATGACACCAACAGAAAATCTTTTCCATTTGGAATGTAATATCAGGTTTCATTTAATATATTTTGTTAGACAAAAATACAGTTTCCTCTTTGCATAGGTGTAGAAATGCAGCCATATAAGTCATGCCTTCACAGTGTGCATGCAGTTTCAGTGAATGCACTTTCAACCAGTGAAAATAACCCTCAGTCAAGAATACTGATAAGAACAGAATGTGCAGTATATTGAGTACAAACACATTTTGTCTGTATGGTACAAGGCTTGGAAACCAAGGTTAAAGAGCCATGTAGAAATTTACAGGGTTTTGGTATTATTAGGAGATACTTCAGACACAGTTAGTTAGTTTGTTTGCAGTTCTCAAAACTCTGGTACAGTCACTAGAGAATGAGTGTCAGGTCAAATATCCAACATTCCAGAATATTTATGCTATTATTCAGGAGGATAGGAATACATGTGCAGAAACTATGGACACAATTATCAGCACTGTTATAGGAGTGACAGTATTTGTCACATTCTGAGTGCAGGACTTACGGACAGTGTAATGAGTGCAGAAGCTATGGACTTCAAAATTTCATTAGGATATTGTTGACATCTACCTCCACTGTACATAATAAAACATTCTTAACCGAACTACAGAGTATGCATACGTTATTCTGAAAGACGCAAGAAGATTTGGCCGACAAAGTAGAAACTGGCACCTGTTCAGCACAAGTTTGAGCAATTAACAGATAAAAACATTAATTCCAGTCTCATTCCATTTCTTTCAGTTATTTCCATTCAGTCAACTACTGTACAGTCCTATCAATTCTTACATGACATATAAAATTTTCTGATTGAGGGTTTCCTTGCCTCCTATAAAGCCCTGAGTACGTCCTTAGAAAATAGGTGCCTAAAACATATCAAAACCCTATCACCTACAGTGTCAGTTGAAGAGTGGACAAGACAGGATGTATAAGAGAACCCTTGTCCTGTGAGAGGAGATCTAACCAGTGAGGTAGCTTGTGGTGATTGCTCCTGACCAGATGCATTTAGAGGGGGAACCAGTGCTGTCTTGGCCAAAAGAGAATCACTAGCAAGATTTTTGGGGAGTCCAGCTGAATCTTTTGCAGGACGTTTGGAAGTAGAGGAAGTGGAGGGAAAGCATAAAGAAACTTCTTCCTCCAAGGAAAAGAAAGGGCATCCTTCTTCCACATCAGATGGCATGGCACTCTGGAACAGAAGAGAGGAAGTTGTCTGTCCAGAGGAGAAACAAAAAGATCTACCCAAGGAATACACCACCAATGAACAATGTTCAGAAACATGTCTCTGTGAAGCATCCATTCATGAGCCTGCATTTTGGACCTCCTCAGAGAGTCTGCCACTGGATTGTGTGCTAAAAGTATATTGCTTGAAGAGTAAACTGATAACTGAGAGCCACCTCCCAAGCCAGAGCAGCCATCCTGCAGAGGAGGTAAGATTTTGTGCCTCCCTGCTTGTTGACATACCACATCATTATAGTGTTGTCTGTGTACACCTTCAAGGGGCCTGGAGAGAACATGGGGTGAAAAACCTGAAGGGCCAGAATCAGAGCTCTCATCTCTTTGATGTTAATATGGTGTGACTCCTGATGTAAGAGCCAGAGGCCCTGAACTTTCAGTGACCAAAAGAAGCTCCCCACCGCATGTCTGAGACATTGGTTAACAGTTCTTGAGAATGGAGTGCTGAAAGGGCAGGTCTGGGTTGAAAACAAAATGTTGAATCCACCACTGGAATTCCTTCTTTGGACAGGAAAGGAGAGGTACACTGAACTCTGGAGGGTGCCAATGCTGCCAACAAATTGACTTGAGGTACTATTGAAGCTTCCACATGTGCAGTCTAGCAAGAGGGAGCACTGGAATAGAAGAGGCCATGAATCCCATGGCACAAATGAGCTCCATGGTTGGCACAGTAGACAGAGGAAGAAGAGACTGAAAGAAGGCTGTCAATGACAAGACCTTTGGAGGTGAAAGAGCACTATCTGAATCCTGCATCCCAGATACACATGATCCTGAGAGGGAGTCAGGACAGACTTTTTAAAATTGATAGTGAACCCCAGACTTTGAAAAAGAGAGATGGTGAGCTCCAAATCCTGTAACAGGCAACTGGGAGAAGATACCTGAAGCAACAGGTCTAGATAAGGAAAAATGTGAATGCCTTGGAACCTGCAGAAAGATATCACAGGATCTAGGCATTTTGTGAATACCCCTAGGGCAGTAGAGAGGCCAAAGAGCAAATCAAAAAACTTTAAATGAAAGGAAGATGCAGAGAAATGCAAAAACTTCCTGAAAAGAGGGTGAATAGGATATGAAGAAAAGCATCTTTCCGATCAAAAGACACCAGAAAAGCCCAGGGTAGTAAAAGAGAAAACAGGGTTTGAAGAATAAGCATCCAAAAAGAAAGGACCTTGAGAAAGGTGTTGAGCAGGGACAGATCCAGAATAGGTCTCCAAGTGCCCCTCTTTTGAGGAACCAGGAATATCTTGGAAAAAAAAACTTTCCCACTTGTGAAGTGGGGTCAGGTTGAATAGTTCCTTGGTTCTCCAGGGACCTTAGAACCTCCAGAAAATGAGGAAGCTGCTGTAGAAGAGGTTGAGGAATCCCTGAAAAAGGGAGAGAGATTTCCATACCATGAAATAACCCTGATGGATGCTAGAAAGAACCCAAGAGTCTGAAGTGATGAGACTCTAATTTGGAAGACAAAGGGAAAGCTGAAAAGTCAAACTAACCTGGTCTAAGAGAAGGAGGGGTAAACTGTCAAAGAGAAGCAGGATTATCAGAGACAAGAGGCTTCTGGGCCACAGAAATCTGAGAAGCCTTAGCAGAAGGGGCATGACTACTACCCTTCCTGCCCTTGGAGTCCTGGTGGGGTTGCCTGTGAGCAAAAGCAGATTTAGAAGATAATTATTCTGGAACTTAGGGATAGGAGAGACAAAAATGTGTTTAAGTTCCTGTAAGGCTTTGCCCTTCTCTAGAAGAGACTTAAACATTTCAGCAGCAGCAGTTCCAAAAAGATGTTTATTATCCAAAGGAGCATCCAATAACTTGGCCTTAATGTCTTCAAGCAGAGACTGGAGACAAAGCCATGAATAACACCTCATGACATACCCAAAAGCCCTGGAAGTGGCATCAGCAGCATCACAGCTACACTTAATAGAGTGGTGAGCCACTTAGGAAGTATAACATAAAAAAGATAAGGCAGGGGATTTGCCTTCATTATCAGGGGGGTGAGAAATAACCTGACAAGTCTGAGCAATCAAGGCCAGAGCATACCTGGTCATGTGGATCTGGTAATTAACAGCCTTAAAGGCCAAATTAGAAGCAGTGTAAAATTTTCTTAACCATCCTCTCCATTGCCCTACTATTTTTATCAGAAGGCAAAAGTTTGGAAGAGGGAAAACACTTAGAAGATTTGTCAGAAGAGACTGGCACCACAGCAGGATCAGCAGAAGGACATTTAAATAAAAACAGACAATCCTCAGGAACCTTATCGAACCTATCAAGTTTCTTAAGAGCAGGAGACTGAGAATCAGGAGACCTGGAAGCAGCACTGAAAGTATCTAACAAGGTAGCCAACACAGGAGGAACTGCTGATGATTTAGGAGTATCCACCTGAAGCAACTCATTATATCTTCTCTGAATATCAAATGCTTGAGACGAATCCCACTTAAAGTAATCCATCATCGTAGCAACTGTGTTCCCAAAGGAGAATTCCTCAAAAGGAAACTCAGAGCTAACAGACTCTTCCTCATCAAAACCATAAGCCAAAGCAAAGGCATCTTTGAAGAATAGGACAAAGATCCCTCATCAGACAGTGAATCCTTATTCGAGGAATCTGGTTCCCTAAGATGTTTAGAAGGGGTAGATATCGAAGGAGAAGCAGGAGGCTTTAGGGCTATGAAGGCAGAAAACAAGCTCTGAGTAAACTGTTGTCATTCCCTTTGAGTATCCTTAAGATGGACTGAAACATGCTTCATTTTTTTATCTTTTCTTGGAAGAGACATCAGCCCTAACAAATACTGGAGGTACTGACCTTTGGTGAGACTCGATAAGAGAACCGGGAACCTCATCCCTGACCAACATCTGCAGAATTCCTCTAGGACTCTCAGAGATAATCAACCACAGTTCCCCCTCGACGTCTGGAGCAGATGTCTGCAAAGCCTTAGATGACATGCAAAAAGGCAGATCCATGCTGGCCTCCAGCAGGATCACGACAGAAGAATGCAATGTAGACATTGAATGGCCTACAGAGCTATTACCCGCTTCTAGAGGGACATATGATAGAGGCTGGACAGCTAAATAATCCGGACTATAGTTCTTCTTGGTCTTCTTCTTACCTAGCAGGAATAACTCAGGGTTAAAGGATTCAGACATGGTACCCTAGTCTAACTGTTTAAGCCACTGGTTTTCAAGATAAATGGCCAGGAAAGGTAAATGGCTAGTGAGTGTCTTAGGCACAAATGCCTTACAGATACTACAAGATGTACGGTCTTGGGAAGCACTGAGATAAAAAAGACACTGTTTGTGATGATTCTTATAGAGAGTCTGCCTCCCATACTGACATTTTCCCTTCTTGGATGACATCAATTCAATTCAATTCAATTCAACTTTATTGTCATATATACTAGAGACAGTGCCACAAAGTACAATGAACAACAACAGTTAGCAAGAAGAAATAGTCTAAGACAACAAACTGACAATAATATAAATACTAATATCAGTAAATATATATAACTGCAAAAAAAAAAACATTTGTTCAAAAAAACTAATTTCCCCACAAATATGAACCAATCTACAATACTGGAGGGAGAGATAGTATGTGAGTTTTATTTAACAGTCTAATAGCTTGAGGTATAAAACTGTCTTTCAGCCTGGTTGTTCCGGTCAACATGCTCTTACAATGCCTGCCTGGTGGTAGCAGCGTAAACATTTTGTGTTGTGTGTGGACAGTGTCCATGATAATGTTTTGAGCACTCCTAAGGACTCTTTTGGTGTAGATGTCCTCCAGTGCATGGAATGTTACTCCAATGATGTTTTGGGCAGTTTTTATTACTCACTGCAGAGCCTTGTGATCTCCTATTGCACTATTCCCAAAACATACTATAATAGAATGGCAGAGAATACTCTCAATTGCACATCTGTAGAAGTTGCTAAGGATGGTGTTGGGCATGCCAAACTTCCTCAGCCTTCTCAGAAAATACAGTTCTGACTTTTCCCTACCAGGTCTGTGACGTTATGAGTCCAGATAAGGTCCTCAGAGATTTTAATACTGAGGAATTTGAATGTAGCCACTCTTTCCACCTCAGACTCACCAATATATAATGGTAAGTGCTTCCCTCTATTCCTCCATGTATCAATGATCATCTCTTTTGTTTTGCTGGTATTAAGAGAGAGATTACTGTTCTGACACCACTTTGCAAGGTTCTCCACTTCCCTCCTATGCTTTGACTCATCACTCCCAGAGATCAGACCAATAACTGTTGTATTATCCACAAATTTGACAATACAGATGTTGAAGTAGCATGATCTGTTTTCCAGTGTTGTATTTATTAGCAGGGGTGAGATGTGTATAGTCTTGTTAAGAAGGAATGAGTATCTATGAAGTGAGTATTAAGCATATTAAATGTGCAAGCTATGTTACAGTACTTATCAAAGAGATTGCGGGGCAGTTGATTTAATTTATCTGGTTAAGTTTTTTAATGTTTTACTGGAATGCTTTTAGGTTAATTATATTGGTTGTCTTCAGTTTGCTGAATTACTTGACCATGTTTTTGTGGACCATCCTTTTAATTTTATTTCAAACTACACAGTAGCTTTGTAGATTGTGTATGGCTGATCTGTTTTTCCATGGTTTTCATGCTCTGCCTCTTAACTTCATTTGGTGTTTTGTGTCTGGGGCGAGCCAGAGAGCTGGACTGGCATTGATTTCCTTTTAACAAACTGCTGCTATAGAGTCAAATATATACAGAAATATTTGTTTAAAATAGTGGATTGTATCATCAAAGGGGTGGTATTTGAGTGGGGACCAACTTTAAAGAGCAAACAGGTCATTGAAAGCTGAGGTCTGAAAATTCTTGGTGGAACAACCTCAGATATAATGACAGTAGTTCTGCTGTTAGTAGGATACAAATGACTCATTCATGTGTACAATATTTAGATTTAGTTTGTCATTTTTATATATGACAGCAATACCACCAGTTCTTTTAGTGGCTGTGACCTTTCTGATATTGTACCCAAGTTGGTAGTATTACTTAAGCTTTAGTCTTAGGTTTTAGCCAAGTGTTGGTAATGCAGAATCTGTCAAGTTTGCTGATGTCAATCCAGCTTTGCAGTGAAGTAATTTTATTGCAAATACTTTTTATGCTGAAATGGTATACTTTTAAAATGATGTGGTGTTTTTATTATATTAATGTGCTTTACTTGTCTTTACTTGTGTTTAATTTAATGTACTACAGCCTGTAGAGGATTAGATATAGTGTTTTGTCATTTAACACACTGTTCTTTGGTTGAGGTTACTCGTGAACCATAGAGTAGCCACCCTACTTAACCTGAACTGATTGAGTCTTTGAAGGAGTAATTTATAAGATACAATATCAAAAACTAAGGTCAGGAAGGACTGAATGTCACCAGATGGCATGATACTGGTTAACAAAAGGATGTGCTGTTAAAGAAAACTTTGCCTTAGATCTTCTTTTAGTATTATGATTTTTTTCTAGGCTAGTTTGTTATGAGTTTGTTGTTTGTTGATTATTAAATTTATTAGGGTATTGTGCTGAGATGTTGAACAGACTTTTTTAGTTGTTTGTTGAGGTGAATGAGTTTTTCATATACCTACGTTGTGTTAGAATTTGGTAATTAATGACATATTTTATGAAAAGTCTGGCATAGTAAGAAAGTTGTTGAAGAGTGAGTGGTAAGGAGACATAAGTGTAAAATGTTTGGATATGTGCTATGAAGAAAAAATTAACAAAAAAGTGCTTTCTTTTGTTTATGCCAGGAAGGGGTTGAATCTATAAATTCAGGGGATGACTTGGGATGTGAGTGGAAGAGGAGTGAAGATGGCTGCCAACCAGCTTGAATGGCAACCAGTCACTGCAGTCACGGGCTCTATAAAGTGGAGCAGGTGAGTAGAACAAGCAGTGGAAAACTGGAAAAATACAAGTAAGTAATGCTGGAAATAGTGAGACAAAAAATATGCATACAGAGGAAAGAGAGTAGAAGGTGTCTTAATTATTTTGTGCATGCAGTTTACACAAAAGAAACAGGACTACCAGCATTGCTTTCTGGCTTCTGGAGGGCAGTGCATTTGAAGTAGATGCTGGATATAAGCTAGAACTAAACATGCTCCTTTGTACAGAAACACATCGGCTATGCAGACATTAGCACATAGGAATGCCTTTAGCTATTGGTCAGGAGGGAAAAAAACATTGAAAAAGTAGGTAGCAAGCAAAAGACAGGCGGTAAAGTTGTTAATACCAAAAACTGGCAGAAGGGGATACTTATATAGAGTGCAGTAAGCAGTAATGCATCTGTTAGGACAGTTATACAATAAGTGAGAGGCATGTTAACCAAATCAGTATAACTGTTTGTGTTCCACTGCACTTCATTGCAAATTACTTCAGCATAAAGCTACTTTGTAGGATACTTGCGAATAACTTTCTTCATAGTTGGAGCCCTGTGAGAGTTTTCCTGTCTACAATAAGAGGGCAGACTAGCAGTATCATGCAGATCTAATTGGTTCAGTGTAAATATGCTCTTATAATACTTAGAGAAAATCTGGTCACAATAGCAGTCACTGAGTGTTTCCTGTCTGCTATAAAATGGCAAGGACAGCAGTGTCATGTGTATCCAATTGCTTCAGAGTTAAGCTGCTTGCAGAATACTTGGGGAGAAGGATCATCCTGGCATCATCCTCTGAATATCTTCCTGTCTGCCATAAGACAGCAGGGCAGTACGACCATACATATGTAATTTATAGTGATGTGTCCAGATAGATAATGTGAAGAGTATGGTGGGAGCAATAAGCTAAATACATACTCTCAAATAAGCATACACATGATTGCGTTACTGACACAATGACTTGAAAAAAAAAACTTCATTGTTGTGTTTCAGTTGGCTGCCTCTACTCTCAGTCTTAGCTTGTGAATGGGCCAAGTGCAGAGTCAGCAATTTTGGACTGGCAAAATGGAAAATGAAATGCCGGGTGCTGAAATAATGAGATAATATATAGTTTAAAATGGGACATCCAGTCTAAATCAGGACATGTGAGAGTTTTGTCCTCTAGCCATTCAAAACAGGTAAAAGAGGGTGGTATTATGATTTGTCAGTGAAAATGCGAAGGAATGCATTGCTGCATTGCCCTAACTTTTAGTTTTCATTTTCCTCTCTACATTTTTTTGATGAGGTGAAAACTGGCTGGCAGATTTGCTACCAAAACATTCACAGACAAATATAGAAATTTCATTATAAATGAAGTACATTGAAGCACCTGTATGTTTCAGCAGAAAGACCGTTATGTTGAATTTCATTGTCTTTCTGCTTCAGACCTATCCAAAATTAAAATGTTAACACCAATCATTCTCTGTGGCGGAGCTATCATAGAGACCTGCTGACAAGTAGATGTGACATTCATGCTGTTTATTAATATTTTCATTAGAGTTATAGTTCTTTTCCACATTGATATTTATATTAGTTTGGTGATGATTTACTCATACAGCGCACCACTGCCACTACAAAAGCAAGCTAAAAAAATGTTTAAATACACGTCATCTTATACCTTTGTTATGGGGCACATACTGGCAGCAGGAAATGTTAACAATAAGTAGTCAAATATTTACCATCTGCTGTGTGGACATGGCACCATAAAGATGGTCATTTACTCACTCATATTTTAAAATACACTTTAGAGCTCAATGTTTAAACATTTTGCCCCTTTCCTATTTTTTGACTTTCCTTGAATAGTCCCCTATATGCATGACATACTACACAGTAGTAGCACTGCTGTTCTGGGGCATGCATGAGGGGACCAGGAGTACTCTATTATTACCAGAATGTCCATCTGCATACTTCCTGCTCCCACAGAGCTGAAACATTGACCTCTTCCATCTTCTTTCTTATTTTTCTTCTCTGCCTAGGCCTTTTGTTGTTGTCTTCTTTCATTTTGTAAACTCCCATGTTGTCTTTTGCCAGAGTGATCATTTTTTTAACCCCAGTGTTTGGTTATGACTTTCTTGTAGATGGAACTGTCAGATAAATTCGGCCAATTTTTTTTTTTGGGTGCCATACCTGTTGTGGGTGCAAAACTGTAAAAGTAATTTGGGAATCAGCCTGTATGCCTCCACAAAGCAGTCTCTGACTTCCAGTAGCATCTTTGCTGCAAAATATTGTAACGTTTGACATGAAACAAGTAAGGTGCCTCCAGTCCACATCTTGTTAAATATCACACTGACATAACAAAGCACTATATGTCTTCCAGGGTACAAAAATAATTTGCCAGTACACTGTCACAAAATGAGTTCCACCATGGTGAGATTATTGATAAGAGCAATGCCTGAACATCCTTTTGCCAACCTTACAATACATTATCATGGAGTCTGTGACCCCCATGTACTAGCCCAGTAATCAAGGAGCCTCAATCCTCACCACTAACACCGGTGATGGGCGTACACATTGGGAGGATAACAAGTACACACACAGTAAAGTACAATTTCCCTTAAGAGCACACAGGGATCACAGTCAGTCTGGGGCTGATTTCTCCCTTTCTCTCCAGATCCCCAATAAGACTTCCCACTGGCACAGCTATAGAGTCCAGAGCTCAGCCTAGTGGTCAAGCTAAAACCTCCAGCACTCTCTCTATCCAACCTGTGCTTCATGCCCCTGCCCAAGTAGCTGACACACACACACACACACACACACACTTTAAAATTTGATTTAGATACAAACACAGAGACACTTCTGGTGAAGGCTGGCACAGGTTCTCCAGCTGTGCCCCCTTTCTGCCTAGACTATAAGGTAGTAATCCACTGCCACCAACCACTATTTATTAGCTACTAATAAGGTTCTTACCAAAGGGTGTCCAATTTTACTGTGCAATATTATTATGCAAGCAGTAGGTGTGACTGTACAAATTTTTGCAGAATGTCCAGATTTTTGCCTCATATTTTTGGTGTGTTCCTCCTAAAATCTGTACCTTTCTGGCAAATAGCTGAGGATTGAAGTCATTAAGTAATGACAAACATTTATGTTTAAGACTCCACATCCTTCAGAAAATTCATGCTAATGCAAAACCTACTATTCTATCAACTTTTTAAGTTTGCAAGAGCAATATTTAAAATCTGTCCCTATCCCCCCATCATCTTAGGCTTTGTCCAGATTTTTTGCTCTAAGAGGTAAAGAGGTATGGGTGTGACTGAGACTTGAAGATTATTTAGGAGTGGCTGGTACAGTATCACTAAATACTTGCAATGGACTCTAAGAGCTTAAATTATCTCTACAGCAAACAGCCACAGTTGAAAGGTTTAAAAATATTTAATAATAAATAATAAAAACACAAGACAATAACAGAGTTCAGAAATCACAGGAAACTTTAAAATAATATTATAGGATAGCCTGGCATAAATATAGAAAACAGCTGGTCTAATCTGACTAAATTTCTATCTAACTCTAAGAGAAATCACAGTTCTAAATACTACTTTACTTTCAAGACAGAGTGCTGGTGAGTTGTTGACAGGTTCAGACAAAATCCAAAATGCTTTCATCTTTCTCTCTGAGAAAGTCTTAAATTGATAAACACCCAGTACTGCTGAGTCATTTTCACATTACATCATTTATATCACTTCTTTAGTTCCCAGGCTAACAGAAACTCAAAATTTACATTTCTCTGTAAGTGCACCTGACCAGGAAGCCACAGCAATAAAATACATTTTTACAAGTAAAATCTAGTAATTAACTCTGTCTTAATAACAATAGAAAGTATTT
Organism: Protopterus annectens; assembly: GCF_019279795.1. Classification (NCBI taxonomy): domain Eukaryota; kingdom Metazoa; phylum Chordata; order Ceratodontiformes; family Protopteridae; genus Protopterus; species Protopterus annectens. The sequence continues at coordinate 1,410,410,113 of NC_056733.1, forward strand.
GCTAGCCCAGACATCCTGTCTCTGAGCTTTGAGATCAAACAGTTGTAATTCTTTACTTAACAGCTTTCTTCCAGCAGAGGGCACTGTGGTTACATTTTGAAGCTCAGTACAACATATAGTTTAATCAAAACATATAGTTCTCTTTAGATTTGTAGAAAAAGCCTGTGGGTTACATTAATATTTACAATGTCATAGAATTATTTACAAAATTCTATCTGGCTGAGCTGGCAGCCCCTCAGTTTTTTACAGAGTCTACATTGAATTTTATTCTTACTATAAATATTTGTGACTAGTGTTTAGCAGTCAGATAGCATTAAAAACAACTATGTTTTTTCTTGCCTAGTATATGACATTGAATATCCTGTGTACCCTGTGTTCCCAGTCTTCTGGTCATTAAACAACAGAGCAAGGTCTTGTCCACTGCATCCTTGTCATTGGAGCATAATATAAGTACACATACAATAATGTTACACTAGTACTCATATGTATAATTTGCATATTGTATCATATAGTTCACATATGTGTAATGCACATTATATTACATAGTACATATACAAAAAATGTGCATATTTTATCATAAAGTGCACATACATATCATTTGCATATTATACCATAGTGCATATGCATATAATGTGCATATTATATAATTTAGTGCAAATATGTAATCCATGCATATTATATCATATAGTGCACATGTGTGCAATGTGATTATATCACATAGTGCACATACATATTGTGACAATTTGAGGTATTGCCAGGTATGCCAAGAGAAGTAGGGTAGTGGATGTGTAACATATGCCAGCACAGCTAGTTGGAATTCTGCAAAGAATTGCATGTCATTTGTATATCAACCTGATTTGCACAGGTGCTTGTGTTAAAAATGTATTTGTAAAGTTGCTTGTATTAAAAATCTATCACCAGTGTGCCCAGCTGGACAGATGAAGAAATATACATGTATTATTGTAACTGTTGAAATGTATATGTTGCAACAAAGGATACTGGAAGAGAAGGGTTAATCTCAGTCCAGCTAACTCTGAAAATAGTTTGAAATTAAATTACCTGGCTTAGGCCATAAAGATTGCAGCCAGAGTCAAAAAGAATCTGTACTAGGAAACTTTCTGTATTGTTTTTGGGATGAACTAATTGCTACTCTGGAAGGGCGATGGTTTGAAATTGTTTTATTACTTCCAGAAGCTGTAACAGATCTTACCAAGCTCTATGTGTGTGTATTATTGATGCATATGTGCTTAGTCCTGGCAGTTTCTAGCCAAGGGGGTAGCATAACATAGGAACCAGAAGTCAGATGACCAAATGTATGTGATGTCATTCTGTAATCTAGTACTAAAAATTATGTTTTAATACTAGGAGAGACTGAACTCTCAGAGCACTCTGCTTTTGGAAATGGACAAAGTAGGACCCCTCACCTACTTCATCTTGCCTTGTTCTAGTAAGTTCTAGTAAATGAACCTGGCAATAGTAATTCTTTAGATCAGGAAAATATAGTGAGATTAGTCAAGTACTGTTTTTCTGTATCTGTGTTTATCTGTTCATCTGTGTTATTTTAATATTTCTTGTGACTGAAACTCTGATGTTTATTGTAACTAGATATACCATATTTTCATGTTCTTTTATTATTTATTATTAAATATATTTAAATTTTTGATTGTGGCTGGTCTTTTAGAGAATAATTTAACCATTGAGAGTACTACATCTGTTTGGTGGCACACAGTGGCCACTCCTGAAAACTTTACTGCACTGGCTAAACAGTATAATTTGTATTAATATTAATTTCACTCGGTATAATTGGGTAACCTTGTAAGTGCCTTGGAGTAGCTGGCTTTGGACTGTCTGGTGGCAGTAACTACCTTTTAGTCTAGGCAGAGGGGGGCATAGCTAGTAAGTCTGTGCCAGCGTTTCCCAGGTGCGCGTGTGTGTGTGTGTGTGTGTGTGTGTGTGTGTGTGTGTGTGTGTGTGTGTGTGTGTATGTGTGTGTGTGTGTATGTGTGTGTGTGTGTAAATTGAATCTCAAAGAGTGTGTGTGTGTGTGTGTGTGTGTGTGTGTGTGTGTGTGTGTGTGTGTGTCAGCTGTTTTGAGCAAGGGCATGAAGCACTAGTTTCACAGAGAGGGTTCTGGAGGACTTGGCTTGGACACTCAGTTGAGGACACAACCCTACAGTTGTGCCGGTGGGGAGTTTTATTGGGGATCTGGATAGAGAAAGAGAAATCAGCCCCTGGACTATGTTCCCTGTGTCCTTTTAAGGGAAATTGTGCTTGATGCATCTATAAATACTTGGTGTATCCATTTTTGTTCTAAATTAACATCCTGCTTCAGTTCCAGTGGTGAGGATTCAGGTTCCTTGATTACTGGCCTAGAGTGGGGATGTCACATACATATAGTGCATATTATATCATAAAATGCGCATACATGTAATACACGTAATATATCATATAATACACATGTATATAATGTGCATATTATATTACATAGTGCACATATGTACAATGTGGATATTGTATAATATAGTCTACATATGTATAAGGTGCATTTTATAGTCAAAAAAGAGCCGATGACTGATGGGCCATCCATTGACATGCTACAGCTAACTGGCACATCCTATAATCTGTTCCTCCTTTTATCCTGTATCAGTCCTCTCATGACTCATTTTTTTAACAGCTTGAAATGAAGCAGTCCTATTGAGTGTTGTTAAATCGTCTTACCATTAGGTTAGTTAAGCTAGCTGTAGATTAAATTATTGAATTTCATGATGCTGAATGTTTACCTGTAAATATCGTATGTGAAAGGGAGATAGTGTTTTTTTGTTGTTCTGAATGGTACTTGTATTTCCTTAGTTCAAATAACTTAAGGCAAAGAGATGATACAGCGTGTGGTGATGGTTTAGCCTCTCACTTCATTTTATCAAGTTTTAGTAAAATAATTTCACGTCACTATAGCCTTACTCTGTGCCACAAAGGGATAAAGCCCTGACTACAACCAAAATGACCCAGTTTCACTTAGCAGCTTGGAGGCTGGAAGAATGGGGAACCCTAGAGGAAGGGATTTGGTGGGCTCAGACAACCAATTAGCACTTGTGACAACAACAGGCAGATGTGACAATGTAAATACTACACTTAGTACATGCCCTTGAAGTAGGATGTGTTATATGGTTTCTTAATGGAAGGAGAGACACTGGGTTAAGCAAGCAATTAGGAATCATTAGTTGTAGACAGCATTAAAGTAGAACCACTTGTAGGTCAGTACACTACTGAATGTCTATATTTCCTGTATGAGTAGTGGAACAGATGTGGATGGTTGTCAGGTGAGTAGTACTATGTCAGATATTCTTTTTTTTTTTTTGTTGCTAAGTAATTTTTAATCACACCATCCTCCAGCAAATCCATTTCACTCAACAGAATTTTGTTTACAATTTTTCGATTGCAATATGGTTTTGTGACTTTGGAGTTAGTTATATTAGTTTGGGGATACACAAGGCAAAACCTTCTGCATAGGGGCATAGGAAGTTGTTTCCATATGAATATTGCTGATGAATGTCTGTTCACTAATATGGATTTCTTTGGTTGTGATTGGATTAAAAATCACTTGACAAAATTACCTTTAACCAAGATGTCACAAGCAAATGTATTAGCTAATAATTTTGTAGTCTTGTTACAGCGATAGGTTTGGTTTTCTTGTTGCTTATCTTGAGGGGTTTTATATATATACATATATATATATATATATATATATATATATATATATATATATATATATATATGCGTTGAACAACTATTAGAATAAGGGAATCCATATCCAGTAGGTCCCCTTGACTTGGACTGTTTTAAAAATGGAAGGGGGAGGGATGCGGTCAGTTCAAAATCACTTTCAAAATATCTGTAATTAAATGTTTGTGTTTTTCAGAATGTGTTACAACCTGAAAAATATTCTTTGCAATGTTATAACAACTAGTTTGAGAAAAAATAATATAATTTATCTGAAAAAAGAAAAAAAAAGAATGACAGAAAATAGCAACTCAATGAGTATTTATTTTGAAAGGGTGAAGATAAGTATCATTCAGAAAAAAACAACACTTCAAATAAGTAAGTTTTTAAATCTCCTATTAATAGCTAATCATTGCAGACTTGCATTGTGTCATTTTCTGGACGGAGGTTGGCTCATCATTTTGCATACACAGGAGTATTAACCATAATCGTCTTGTACACTGGATCCTTAAAATCACTGCAAACCTTGCAAATGCTGACAGGACCTGGTTTACAGAATGTGACATGAAGGGGAACTTATGGTGCTCCAACTTATTTTGCACTAAGCTTCAGTCTCCTAAATTCATCCATGTTTTCTGTATTTAACAACCTTTGGGAGACAGGCTTGGCTGATAAAGGTTGCTACTTGTGAAGTGACAAATATATTGTAGGAAACTTTATACTACCTACAAAAGGTGCTATGTGGTTAAAATTAATGAGGAAAACACTGACTAGTGTATTCCTAGTAGAGCTACATTAAAAAAAATCACGGTGGATACTCCTAAGAGGTTCTACAATGAAACTCTGACATCATGAAAGTCAGCACCTCAAACGAATAAAAAAATGCCCAAAAATCAAGAGGGCACCAACTCCAAGGCTGATGGAAAAATCTCCCTAAAAAGTGAATCATTGCTGGCACACAGTTAGAAAATACACCAGCAATGATTTCTTATGGAGAAAAGCATTCAGCCTTATGCATTTTGTCTTTTTTTTGTGAGCTACTGAAGCTTGTGCAATTTCTCCTTGAGACTGTGTAAGGAGATCTTCTTGGGAATACTTTCAAAAAGGATTTTAAACATGTTCTCTGTTGTGAATCTACGTTGGTATCTCACTCAATAATTACACATGGTGTCACTTTCCAGCTGCTCGAGCAATCTGTTATGGACTGACCACAATCATGGGAGAACCCAAATGATGTAGTCCTTTTTGCAAAGATTATTTGCTTGCAGTGCCTGATCAGTTACATTACCTTTTCAACCTTAGTCATACTAATCCACATTGTATTTTAAATGTTCTCAGCCTGTTTGCCACTACTGCAGATAAAATAAAATAAAATAAATAAATAAAATGCAATGAATAAATAAATGTAACTCTCAAACGCATATTTGGGACTCTGAGAGGGTTTGACCACTAGTCTGTCCTGGAGAGAGTGATAGAGAAATTGATTCAGATGTATTCCATCAGTGATAAGCCAAACTAATCATTTTTCTGCTGAATCACTGTCCAGTGTGAAATGAGTTAAAACAATGTAATAGTTTGTTGTCTTCCTTTTTAAATAGCCTGTCACCCGTAAATGAATACCTAAGGTCATCCTAAATTGCTAGAAATGGTCAGTGTGGATACTTAATCAAAGATTACATCAAAGTTCAGGAAACTCAACCCAGACTGCAGAGGAGTATAGAAGAAAATGTCTGTGGTCTGCACCTAGCAGTCTGGTTAGATATAGTAAAGGTGAAATTGATAAGGACCTGTATGTTATTAAACGCCATCTGTGCTACAGCTAGATTAAACTTTGAAATGTTTGATTGATCTTAGATAGACTCTTGTCATACTCTTCAAACTAAACACTGTGACTTTTACTGTACATTTATTCTGTTGTGCGTTGGAAAATAATAGAAACATAAAACAACTGAATGTAGCTTGTAATGAGGGGCCTGCTCCTGTATGTGCTTCTTTATCATTTCTGTTACTGTCTTTTTTTTCATTGAAGTATGTGATTTATAAATAAGTAACTGACTGTATTTTCCTGAACGTTGTACTGCTTTGCCATAAAGTATGAAAACAGTCCTAGGATGAGCCCGCTCAGCCAGTCAGCAGTATAAAATAAATAAAATTATATTATGGCAGACCCACGGGGAAAATTTAATAAGTAAATGTGAATAATATTAAAAACAAAACAATATAACTGGGTACTGTGAATATGAACATTAATATGTAAAGCTATTATATGCTCAAAATACAGATAAAGGATGTTGGATGTCAAACACAGAAGCTAAGAAATCTTTAATTTGTACAATTGTGCAAAAGAATGTGGCATAGGTCATTCTATGATTTATCCACTAGATGTCAGCATTTGCATAAAAAGCTGTATTAAAAACAATCAGTCCATGCATCAGTACATATCCAAATGTTTCAGATTTTTCTAATTTTCTGTGTTCATCACTAACTACTGTGATGGACCATGCTCATTACCCACAGGGTTTAGGAACTGAGTGTTACGTTTGTTATAGTGCCTGAAATGAGCTCACATAAAGTGCCTGAAATAAGTTCACATGGCAGTAGCAAAGCAATGTCTTTTGGCTTCTTCCATTAGGGGTCGCCACAGTGAATCACCGTGGAATGTTCCTCATTTGAGGTCTGAAAAAGTTCATGTTCCTCGAAGTTCCACATTGACAGGGTCTGTCACACATTTAGTGTTAGCAGTACTTTAACTGATATCAATGGTAAACAGAACTGAATCATATTATTTCATTAAAAGACATGTTCTATAAGTAAAAATATCACATTTTAGCCATCGTATGAGCTTCCTAGGTGAAGATGTTAGTAAGCCATTGGTAAGTGTTCCATATTTTGCCCCATTGTTCCACATTATAAGAGGCAGTGTTCCTTATTTTGGAGATGGAAGGTTGAGAGCTGTGATTGGCAGTGGAGTTTTTACAGTGTCGAGATGCCAGCCCAGCACCCAACTTTCACAGAAGGCACATGCACACACACAAGCACTTACTTGCATGTATTTAAAACTCACTCAACCGCAGCACATGACAGTAGCACTGACCATGAATTCAGAATGCCCCTTACTCATGACTAGACATTCATCATTCACCACAGTGAATTATAAGTACAAATGTGTGCCGTACCACTCAATGTCTTTGTGCAAGAATTCTGTGTAAAAGAAAAATAATGGGGGACAAAGGCCAAAAATTGGGACAGGTTTTAAATAATGCTCTTATAAACTTAAAAAGTTGATAGAATAAGAGATTTTGCATTAACATGCATTTTCTACAGGATATGAATCCTGAAATACAAATGTCTCCACTGATTAGCCAGAAACCAGAAATGAAAGGTAAAACAAAAATATGACACAAAAATCTGGATATTGTAAAGAATTCTGGACAGTTGAGAGGTATGATATGCTAACACAAGTCATTAAATATTTTATCATACAACTGTGTTTGGATATGCCAATTTTAAATCTTAGAAATATTGCACTGCTAGAGAAACCTTATTTAGGTTTGTCGGAGAGCTTAAATAGCTAATTATTTCTATTTTTAGCAGGTTTTCTTAACTGATGTATAAAACTATATCATTAGCTTTCCTTAAGATGATGAATATTTTTACCCACATCTTGGGCCACTGGTGAATCTGTTTTCAATGTTTTCCATTTCAGATATATTATATTTTTACTCTTGTATGCTAATGTGAAATTATTGTTCTTAAAATGTTTTGTAATAATTTGGAGCTTTTCTCCCTGGGCTTCTATCCAGTCGGACTTTCCCGGTAATCAATTTGTTGAACTCATAACTGATTTTAGTTTTGCCACATGTGAGGTTACTTATGGTCACAGGGAAATAGATGTCCAAGACAATTAAGTTAAATAACTTTCATCCGTTGCATACTGTACAGCACTTCAGCTCACAGACATATTTGGTAATGTGTGTGTGTGTGTGTGTGTGTGTGTGTGTGTGTGTGTGTGTGTGTGTGTGTGTGTGTTTATGTTTCTGCACAGAAGCTGGGGAGCAGTGTTGAATTACATTGCATCATGCAACGAAATTTCACTTTACTTTGGCTGTTTTGGATTATTTTATTTATCTGTTTTCAGGTAGGTGGTGGCTTTTCAGCCATGATTCATCTAGAGGTACAGGACAATATAAAGCAGTATTACATCATACATGACCTTATAGGTGATAATGTTATGCATCAAAATCTATAAGACATAAAATAGTGTTTAAGCAATGAATATGCATAATATAGGGGAGTATGATCAGGTTTCCGATTGTAATCATATTATGTATTCAAGATGTGGACACCAAGAAATTCACCGCGATAGTGAAGCTCGAGAGCTGAATCTTGGCATCCATGCGGAGAACACATAACAGTATCGTTATGCACCTGTGATACTTATCACATCCTTCTGATGACATTCAGGAAGGGGTTACAAATGGTGAGACATGATCATAACTCTTTGTGTGCATGACATTTTATCTACTCCACGTACTACCAGTTACAAAATTAAAAAGCACAAAGCATTTTACCGACTTTGAAAGCCAGTAAAGCACTTAGAGAATGCTTTCTCGCAGACATCAAATAAACATAATTGGAGGAAAAAGTCAGGCGCTGTTTTAAAATATTGCTCTAATTAGTGACTTACAGACTGACATCTGTAAAGTTCCACAAAGAGAATACGAGGCAAGATATTCAGAGACAATTCAGAGAGAAAGAATATCCCTTGAGTGAGAACCAAAAGAAAAAGCTAAATTGTCACACACCTCTGAAAGTGTTGTTACGGTTAAATTTCATGCTACAGTAGACCGTTACTGATTTATTTTATTTCTGATTCTGAAACATAATCATGACATACACATGCACTACAAAGATTTTAGAAACAATTAACAGACACAATAAATGAAATGAAATGTACACTGTGCAGAAATAATTCTTTGAGACTATAAGGAAAATGTATCACTTAAAGAAATGTAAGATGGTGTACATGCAACTGAGTTAATATAAATGTCATTAGGAATAGTTGGCACATTATGATTATAGGCCCTTAGACCCATAATGCTTGGGTAAAAGTTCACTGTTTATCTGGTGTCAGTAAAACAAGTGTATTGATAACTTTAAAGAATGCAACTACTTCTTTTTTAATAGGTCACTAGATTAAATAGAGGAAAATTCTAAGCAACGGGAGCAGGTTTGGAAAAGGGTCTTTTTGAAGGAGTAAGTACAAAGGGAGTGTTCGGAAGGGTAGGAGCAACTAATTTATTATTCCTTAATGAATCAGACAATGTCTGTATCTATTGTAAACTTGCTAACAGGGGCAAAAAATCAGGTGCAAAAACATATATTAAATAACAGTGCTGCCCTGGCAGTTACTGGAAGCCACTGGGCTTTTTGTCAAGCGAGACAGTGATATTCAGTTGGTAGGGAGAGGTGAGTAAATCAATAGATTTTCTTTACAGTTGTTTGTATATTACTGTTGCAATCTGAATTAAGAGTTGTCAGCGTGAGTACATAATTAAGTTTTAGGACTGCCAGGTTTAATCCAAAGAGCTTTTGAGCCCCAAATATAAGGAAGCTAGACAGCTAATATCAGAGCTTTATGTTTTTAAGCATCTTTTCAAGTATCATGTCATTGTGGGTGTTTAGGGAGAGTGTGAGGCCAAAATAAATGCCTAGGTACCAATGCAGCTTTCTGAGAAAGGACTGAATGTGGAGCTGCTTCCCATTACAGAACTCTTTTCCTGAACCTACGTTATATTTCAGATACCACGCACTATATTCCATACTCAGATGCATATGCATACACAAACACACAGACACACACAGACACACTTGCACACACCACTGCTTATTGCAACAAGCAGCTGATTATTGCCAGGAGCCATGTTCCAGCCGTCTGAACAGGGAAATTGCTACAATAACTGCAGTTTAGCAATACTCTAGATCATTGTTTCTCAGAATCTGTCTCGGAGCTTCCTCCAAACTAAAGAAAAGCCCCCTTGAGCCTCTACTCTGGGTCTTTCCATGTCGTTTAGTGAACCATGACTATGCTTCAGATCTGCAGTCAGATATGCAAGGGCTATTTTTCCTTTGCAATTAGCTTGATTTCATATAAAATTCATACTAAATAGCTAACCTTATATGAATATAAGACATACAGACTTGGTTAGGCTTTGCCTTATCCAGATGAGATCTGACTCTCAGTAGAATTCTCAAAAATAATATATTATATCAAGAAAAAAGAAAAGACCTTTGTTGTGTTACAGCAATAAGCATGCTTACTGTGGGCTATAATGAGATTTATTAACCGTGGAGTCTGTGTTTTTTTCCTAAGGCAAAGCAAAGAGAATACATTAGCAACAGCAGTACAGTAAATAAATCTCAGCATAATGGGCAATAACTATTATTGTTATACAGGGGTACTTTTTTCAGTTTTGTGTGAAAAAAATACTTAGGCCAGTAAGATGATTATGGGAATCTTACCACATGAGAGAAAAATGGACCTTATAAAAGTGACATAATGCATATATCTACTGAAAATACTAACAGAAAAAAAAAATAAAATGAAAAAGAATTCTGTGAAATGGATATAAATACTTTAAATGGTGAAGAAAAAGAGAAATACAAAATGACTGTCCACAGCTTCCAAAATACATTTCCTAAAACCAGTGCACTAAACCTTGTTGTAAATTAACAGGCACCCATAACCAGTGCACCTACTGTACTTACCGCATCCTGTTGATGACATTCAGGAGGGGTTATGAGCACTGTGCATCACAGGAATTTTATTTAGTTATGCTTTGGTGGCCAGATTAGTCCCACTAGGCTAGTAGCCTCTTTTCAGGAGACAGGAGGTGGTATTCATATTACTAGGGGAGATTTGGCCAAGGCATAATGAAACGTCCCCTACTCCTTTCGATAGGTGATGTGGGATCCTTTGCATCCATCTGTGCTTCCACTAACTCAGCAGATGGGACCTCAGTTTAACATCTCATCTGAAGGATGGCACATTCAGGAGTGCAGCACACTCCTTATGGTGCACTGCAGTGTCAGCAATCCATCTGTCTGGTGTGGGAATGAACTTACAACTTTCTGTACCAACAGTGAGTATGCTACCTGTTGTGCCACATTTCTTTTTTTACATGATTCTGTTATGAAATGCTAGCTCTATGCATTTTTCTGAAAGGGCATATAATTCTTTAGTGAAGGTTGCTACTGTGTTAAGGTTTGTAATTATAATTATACACATTAATAACCAGATAACACCCTTAAAAATCCTTGGATGGCAAAAGTTAACAAACCTCAAATAACTTCTTTATATCGACATCAGAGAAGGTCTTCATCAGCACTGGCTATTACTAATCAGTGGCTGCATTTCTTTAAGAAGAGGTTTCATGGTCTTATTACTTACTCACTTATTATTATTACTTGTTACCCTTTTTAAAGGTGTTATTTATTCATTTCTTACACCTTTTTGAAGGCTTTTTGTAGATCTTGTTTTTCATTTCTATACAGTACCCATTCCTGTATAATAACGTTGATCTGCACCTTGTTTTGGCTTCATGCTCCATGCCTAATGTCACAAAAGCAGAGTCCTGTTATATTAGTGGCCCGTATTCTTACCTGATACTGAACAGGAACAACAGCTGTGGTAGCTGTATACAGGTGGCATCACCGAAAATACAGAAAATGTTTAACTGAGTGAATGCTCCATGTGTTTGTGTGTGTGTGTGTGTGTGTGTGTGTGTGTGTGTGTGTGTGTGTGTGTGTGTGTGATGTGTGTGTGTGTGTGTGTGTGTGTGTGTGTGTGTGTGTGTGTGTGTGTGTGTGTGTGTGTGTGTGTGTGATGCATATATGTGTATGTGTGTGTTTCTGTGTGTGTGTGTGTTTATGTGTGTGTGAGTGTATGTATGTGATGTGTGTGTCTGTGCCTGTGTATGCGGTGTATGTGTGTTTATGCATATGTATATATATATATATATATATATATATATATATATATATATGTGTGTGTGTGTGTGTGTGTGTGCGTTAGTGTATATATGTGGCGTGTGTGTGTCTGTGTTTCTGTGTGTGTTTGTGTGTGTGTGTGTGTGTGTGTGTGTGTGTTTCTCTGTGTGTGAGTGTATGTATGTGATGTGTGTGTGTGTGTGTGTGTGTGTGTGTGTGTGTGTGTGTGTGTGTGTGTGTGTGTGTGTGTGTGTGTGTGTGTGTGCATGCAGGTTACCCATTCAAATTTTAAGAACAATAAGAATAATTCAAAGAGCAACAACAGTTTAAGTGTAAACAGGGAGAATATATACTAATTCTGAGATTGTGGTATCTTGGTGTATTCCCTCTATTCTGAGGAAAAGTAATCCCGAAGTTTCGTAAGCAGCAGGGGTGCATGGACACAGACCCCACATTCGACGTGGAGGTGGCAAAGCCATCTCATGAAAAAAATACTTCATGGTGTAACTCCTGAGAATCAACATTTGGTGCTTTTGTCACAGTCACAGTTTTAAGTTATTTTTTTGAATACAGAGGCATATGTGTGTGTGTGTGTGTGTGTGTGTGTGTGTGTGTGTGTGTGTGTGTGTGTGTGTGTGTGTGTGTGTGTGTGTGTGTGTGTGTGTGAGTGTGAAGTTATGTAAGGAGAATTTGTGTTGTACTTGTAACATGCTGGGACATGTAGTTGCTGTAGGGAGTTCAGCATCCTAATGTGGGGAGTAATAAGAGATAGCAGATCTCAAGGAAATGACAGCGGCAAAAGTGCAGGCAAGTGTTGAGCTGTGAAGTAGAATAGGTTGAACAACAGAACTGGTGCCAAAGCAATTGGATTTGGATTGACTGAGCAGAAAGTGTTTCAGCTGTTTATGGAAATTAATGATGGGCTGTAATGATTTTATATTTTCAGGTATAGTTTCACAAACTTTGGGTGGGTCAGTATACAGAAAGCTTACTCTGTGCACTTCAAGTTGGATAATGAAGTATTCTTCCCATGTCACTTTGTATAACAGGGTACCCTGAAGAAGGGGTGCTCTTGGTGGTATGGACAGCCATTTGGCTTTACCTGCAGCTCAAGTAACATACAAGTAATTCCACGTCACAGTGTGAGCACTACCCCAAACTCACCTCTAACTCATCCATATACACCAAAAAGGAATACAATCCAGGGGTGATAGCACATCTTTGAGCATAGCACATGCTTTGAGTGTTTAAAAGTGTTATCTGCTTTGATTGTACATTTTATTTTTAGTGGCATTTTCACTTTTGTCAAATCAGTTGAAGGACTTGTTACTCTGACAAAATGGGGTACAAACTTCTGGTAATACCCAGCTGACCACAGGAGTGCCCTTATTTGTTTTTATGCCTGATATAGGCCACTTGCATACTACACCTAATTTCTGTTTTTGGCCAGACCATTTCTCCCCTGCTTATCACATATTCAAAATACTTCAACTCTATCATTTCTAGTTAGGTTTTACAGGAATTTACAGTTAATATGGGCTATTTTAAAGTATCTAATATATCTTTCATCTTAGTCACGTGACACCAAGCTAACATAAATGAATTAATCATTGGTCTACTAATCATGGGGCTTTAAGACTCAATCCATGAGTCACAGAAAAGTTTCTGGAGCATCATGCAACCCAAAAAGGTAGGACTGCATACTGAAATAATCCCTCTGGCATAGTAGAAGCTGTGTTTTTTTCTTTAGCTGTGATGATCAGAGGGACTTCCTAGTAACCCTTGGCTAGGTCTAATGTACTCAAGAACCTTGTCTTCCCTAACCTTTCTACAAGTTCGTCTACATTGAGCATTGCATAAGTTTTGTATTTGGATATACATTACAGAATATTTTGTTTTCCTCAGGTTTAGCAATTAATGCTGTAGGGCTGTTTGACTCACTGTTTAGCTCTACCATTACTGCCATCATAAACATCATGTGTACGTCTTGTATTGTCCGTATTTAGGACAGGTATTTGGTAAAGTTTAGGTTTACACTTTCTTTGTGAATGGTCTGAATATGGTGTTGAAGCAGGTTTGTTCAGCTAAGCAGCTTCAGAAAACACTTCATTGTTGTTTAAAAGAAGCTCATTTGTATCTTACTTGTGTGGCTTAGAGAGTGTGCAGTTTGTCTTAACTGCAAGCGCATAGGTCAGTTTTCTTTCTTAGTAGTCTCCGCTGTTAATCTAACTACACATATTAAGATTTCCATCCATAACTTTAAAATACTAATCTGGTATATCTATTCTGATTTCCTCTTACCAATCTATCTATTTATGTAGTTTACTTCATTTAAAATTTCCTTCAATTTCAAATAGACCCTGAAATTCAGCCAAAAGTTTGTTTTTGCAGAGGGGGACCAAAACAAACACCTGGTTTCCAGATTTGAATTCCAGGGTCTTTGCATTTCTGTTATTGGCTCCTTGTGTAGCTTGGATTTTTTATCTGTGTTCCTGAACTATTGGAAACATCACTTTCAACCCATTTTGTAAGCTGGTATAATGTTCCTTGCAGTTTTACATATTTTTTTGTTCTTTTTATGTTTCTCTGAGACTATCTTGAAGTCACCAAGGGTGCCTGCAATATAATAACTAAAAAGGATTGAAGCCTATGATGACTCACAGCATATCTTTAATGGCAAGCAAGAGGTGTGTTATTACCTGGCTTCAGTTTCTTTAATTTTCTTCAATAGCTTTTGTTTCAGCATGGATCTTAATGTTTGGTTAAAATGCTGCAGTAATGTATCTATCTATGGATGGTACACCAAGGTTCTTAATTGCCTGACCTTAAAGTCCTGGGCGGCGCAGTGGTGCAGCGGTTAATGCTATTGCCTACCAGCAAGAGGTTCTCCGGTTCAATTCTTGGCTGGGGTGCCTTCTGCGTGGAGTTTGCATGTTCTCCCTGCACTTGCGTGGGGTTCCTCCGGGCACTTTGGTTTCCTCCCACATTCTAAAGACATGCTTCTGGAGCGTTTCTCCCCGGGCCTCCAATGAAAACAGGATCTATGGAACCTAGTCGGACTTTCCCAGTCAACAAATGTTAAATAAAAATAAATAAAAGTATTGACATAGTTGGAACATTATTCTCCACATAAATAAAGTCCCCTGCTCAGTGAGCATTTCTTTGGGTATCCATACTCTGGAAATTAATAACACTAGCTCCCTCCCTATAGCTTCAGCATTAGCCTTACATAGAGAGATATATTCAGGGTTCTTAGCTGCATAGTCCAAAAGAAGTAAAATACACTCAAACCCATTGTATCAGTGACCCAACATTGTTCATGTCAATATTTTCAAATGTCACTTCTGTGGCAGGCATTGGAATCAAAGGATTTTTTAAACTTGTGCATAGGGTTGTCTTCTGGTTTTCAGTGCTTCAAACACAGAATTTTCCAACTTCATTCATTATTTCTGGAAAGTAAATCCTTGCTAGGATATTTACTTTACTATTATCCATTCCCTGTAACCCCCTAATAATACATGACTATGTCCTAATGTAATTTCTAGATTTCTGAAAGGCTGGGGTACCAACATTTGGCATATTACTTCCTCTCCAGCCTTATTTAGTCTGTTGTCACAGTTCTGAGATGGGAAAGAGCACCCTTAATGTTGCTTAAGTAAAGCAGAAATAAAACACTCCATGACTGAGAGGGAGTATTTAGCAAGTCATTTTATACCTCAAATTTGGAGTAAGAAATAGGAATGTCTTATTTAGCTTCTTCCCTTACAGCTCTAGCTATATTTCCTTTGCTCTGCTCAAAGCTTCATATTTCCACTGTGCCCTTTGAAAATTGAAGTGGCTTATGCTAAGATCAGCCATCTCTGGAGTTTTGTCAAGGCCAGTCTCTTGTGAGGTAGAAAACACTGCCTGGAATCTCATTGTCTGAATCTTCTCATAAAAAGACGACTTAAACCAATACTTTTTAGTGTCACTTGCTGTATCTGCCTTATTTAGTCTCATTGATTTTCTATATGAACCTGATGCATAGAACCCTCTTACATTACTTAGACCACTTGCATTGATATCATTAAAGCTCTGTTCACTGTTATCTAATTTCCAGTATACATTTTCATATATCCCAGGGTAAATAAACACCACCCTCACACTTTATTTTTTCTTCCATAGGTTGATCTCCATTAGAAAAGGATACTTCAGAAAACATCTTATGCTTAGAATCTATCCTTATTTGATTTTTCTGTCTTGTATTGATGGAAGCAGGTTTGAACTCAACCCATATGCCCATGTATTATTTTCCAGAGTCCTAGGTAGGTCAGTTGGTAGACAATCCCTAGCGAGGATCAAAATGGAAAAAGGGAAAAATATAGTTATGTGACTCTGTAGCAAAGAGATTATATTAGGTCCTAGCTGTGGTTAGTCACACTTGTTGTATCTTTCGGCTTTTCCTGGTTAGGGGTCGCCACAGCGGAACTCCGGTCTGCTAATGATTGGCAGTAGATTTTTACGTACCGGGTTGCCAGCCCTGACTCACAACCTTCAACGAAGGTACGCCCATTTATGCCTGTCTCCGGACAAAAGACGCTTTAGCTGAGAATCGAACAGGACAATGTCTTACTGTGAGGCGACAACACTACCGCAGCACCACCACCGCAGTACAGCTGTGGTTAGTCACACTAAAACAGCTAAATGGATTAATTCAAGCAGCCACAGTTTCAGCCTTGGCTCCTTACATGAATGCTGTTATGGCACTGCTGCCTGATAGGCAACTCTTCCAAGGTGTTAATTTTGTCCCATAACAACCTGTGCCCAGTGCAACTACCTGCTTCACCCTTCCCTATGTAGTGCTGCTAATTATCTTCATGTTCACAGCCCTGTATAAATATTACTTACTTGTCAGTTTTTCCTCCTCAGTATCCACATACTGCTTAGAATTCTGTTTCTACAGCTTTCTGTTTTTTTTTTTTTTGACAGGAAGTTTTGAATTCTCCTCTGGCTGTGTACTTTTCATACTTCCTCAGTTCTTTCCCTCAGAATACACACTTTCAGTTAGTGATCCTTTTTCTTCAGTTCTGCTGACACTTCTGTTTGCATTTTGCAACACATTGAGGCTGCAATGACATCTCATATATTGTCTGGTTTACAACATTTTCAGTTTATAATATTTTATTGTGTAACTCCTTTCCTTTTGTTGTTTCTGCTCTTGCAGGCTGTTTTGCCATAGATGTATGTTCATAGGTTCATAGGTTCATAGATGTGTACTAGGCCAACGACCCTAGAGCCTTTACAAGCCTAGCACATAGAAGTGCCCTGGCATCATGTTGCCCGACGTTAGTTTCCAGTGCCTCTATCAAGTAGAGCCACTGAAGTGATCTCCAGGGTGAACTTTCTATTTCCCATCCACTCATCAAGATTTCTCTTGAAAAGGGCCAGTGAGATGCTCTGCTTGACATGTATGGGAAGTCTATTCCAGAGCATGTGCTGTCTCTGGGTAATGAACCTGTCCCTCCAGCATGTTCCGTTGATTGTGGTAATGAGGTTGAGGTCCCTGGAGCATGTGATGTGGAGGAATTGGGATTTCTTTAGGTGTAACATTTCTAACAGGGCTGTGTCAGACATGGCTTTGTGAGTCAAGCAGAGATTGCCTCTTAATAGATGATATGAGACAGAGAAAAGCTGAAGTTTTTTGAGTCTGTCCATGCAGGGCATGTGTTTAAGGCCTAGGATCCTCTTTGTGAGGTACTTTTGTGGCCTTTCCAGCTGTTGCATGTGTCTAGTGAGGTACATGCCAAATGGAGCATTATACTCGATGATTGGTCTAATGAAATAAGAGTAGAGAGAGATGATGACCTATTTCTTCCTGGATGCAAAACCCTTGGTAATGAGATGTGCCACATGACTTTCTGACCACAGTGGCAATGTGGTGGTTGAAGAAGAGGTTGCTGTCAACCTGTGTACCCTGATCTCTTATAACACTTTCAGTGTTCAGTGGGCTACCATCAATGTGGTAATTAGTGGGAACTGAGTTTTTCCCAAAGGAAATGATGACGCATTTTTTGGCATTAAGCTTAAGGGCATGGTTTCGACACCAGTCGTTGGTCTCAGTGAGGCCTTTCTGTAGGATGTCTACATCACTTGGGGAGTTAATAATGGCTCCCAGCTTGCAGTCGTCTGTGAACTTGGTCAGTCAGAGTCCCTCTGTGTTGGCCTGGACTTCTGAGAAGTAGATGCCAAACAGGAGAGGAGCCAGGACAGATCCGTTTTGGACTCCACTCATGACTGGTTGGCAGTCTGACTTGGAGTCTGCTACTTTCACACTGTGGGTTCTATCTGTGAGCCAATTTGCAACCCACCTAGCGATATAGGGTTGATACCTAGTTTGGTGACTCTATCAATAATTCCTGAGTGGGGAATGGAATCAAAAGTAAGCTGTTTATATATATATATATATATATATATATATATATATATATATTTAAATGGTTTATGTTTTTCTTTTCTCTATATCCTTAGCCAACACTGTTATTATTAGGGCATTCTAACAATATACCCTGATCAGTGCTGGATACATATACTCTTATGAATGTGTTTGGTAACTGCTACTGCTTTATTTCCATGTTAGGCAGATGTATATCTGTAGGTTTTTCACTTGCTGGTTCCCTTCCAATGAATACTTTCTTTCTTTTGCTTCCACAAATCTTTAAGGTGGGAGGTTGGTACAATGGTTAAGGTCTTTACCTTACAGACAAAAGGTGCAGGGTATTATTCTCCCATGGGGTAATTAGCTAGGCTTAAAATAGCCCACAAGGGCAGTTAGCCCGGTACTAATCCATGACACTAAAATTTTGCCCTGTTATCATGTTGTATGATAAACTGGGTACGATGGCAATAGGACGAAATACCTTCCCAAACATAGTTTTTATTTCTAGTTGAGTAATGAAATACTGTTTCTTATCTTCACAAATCCATACTACTTCAACTGCTTTGTTAGTGTTTTCTTTTTATGTACATGATAGCCCTTTACAAGCATGACCATACTGCCTTCAGTCTTTGCAACTCTCTGCCATCAATTAAGACATGGCTATTCTAGCTGCTAAGTTGTCATATTCCGTAGGCGTAACATCATTAGAAGCATGCTTTTCAGAGGTTATAGTTTTCATTGGTATATCAATTTTGCTATTACATTTAGCTGTCTTACCCATTTTGTACATTTAAAACA